>NC_079148.1:10034898-10151763 GCF_945859685.1 Eupeodes corollae | reverse complement strand
CCCAGAGCCGTTTTATGGCTTCAATAATCTCTTTGGTGTTTTGGTATTAATGTGCTCCTTCGAAGACTTTTTTTAAAGAGCCATTTCTACACGGTTTCCATGACGTTCAGGTAAGGAGAATGTGGGGGCCATGGTAATAGGTTTAGGTACATTTTGCTCCTGAATCCAGGACTTTGTTGTCCGTGCGGTTTCTCGGCAAAAAGTTTACGAAACCCAGAAAATCGTTCACACCGAATATTTACACGTTTTCATTTGATATTTAAATTTGTTTAACACCGGCTGTCAAATTTTGTATTGATAAACAAATTAGTGAGTAAAAAGTTTGTGAAAATAAAATGAATTCTAACCAATTCAAAGGTTCCAGCTCGTTATAACAATTCAATGAATGGGAAGCTATGTATATATCTTAATATTTTATGCAAGTACGTACCAACACTTTTTAGGAACGTGTAAACGATGATGAGTATTTTAAACAACATTTCAGAATGAGCGCCAGAACTTTCGATATTCTCTGCAACGAACTAAAGGACCAGAAAATACAAATAAAAACTTTAGCCTTATGTAGTTAAATTTCAAGTTGATTTTCAGGAAGACAAAGATCTATACGAGCTCCAAAAAAACGAATGGGATACCGTCATTGTGTGGTTTAACAAATGTTTTGATAGGATATACAAAAAACTCCAGTATCCAAGTACTTCCTTCCACACAGTAAGGATGTTCTATAAAGTATGCATTCTGAAAACTTTTTTGAAAACTCTTTAAGTGCAAACATTTTCCTAAGGATTTGTCTTTGCCGTCGACACCCTTAAGTCAATAGTCCTTTTTTGGCTATGATAGAGCAATATATCAGCGCAGACAAGACGATAACACTAACTCGTCTAAAGGAAGAGTTTCATCTAAAACTGGGGTTCTGCGGACGGGTGAAATGGGGTCACGACATGAACCAGCAAGAACTACAAGGTCACTTTGATACAGCTATCCCCTTTGTTCACTTCAACAGGTCCGAACAATTGACCAAGGAAAAGCTTATTGTCTAGAAAATATATCATAGAATCAACAACAAACAAATCTGTTAAAATAAAAATTAATTTTATTTAAAAAAAATTCTTCTTCTTTTACAACAAATTTAATCTAAAATACTGAGCTTATGACTATGCTTTTGTTGGCCAAATGTGCTTTTAAAATCGACAACTTATAGGCAGGATTGAGAAGGTTCTGAATGATTTCGTGTAGGTCCTTATTCCCGGAGCAGAAAAGGTCATTTTCTAGTTCCAGATTCGTACCAAAATCACACTTATCCAGAGCGATTACTGAAGCTGTTATGATGGCTGCAATTTCTCCATGGCTATCTTTTTGGCTTCTTCCTATGAGGACTCGACTGCTTTGTCCAAAGCACTGAGGATCTTCTTGATGTTCGCATCGCTGTCCATCAAATGGCGATAGCCCACTGTTGTGGTTTTATTCACTGGAACAACGATTCCCACATTGTGGAATGCTTTGGCGCAAATTTTCCTACCCCGGTGCGACTCAGCCTTCAACAGAGATTTTCTTTCATATTGATTGTCCTCCAGAAATAAACTCAACGCCTTTCTCATATCTCCCAAACCCTTATGATTGAACGAAGTTACCGGAAAGTCTTTCTCCAGGTAGTAAGCGAAAGCGTCGAACATATTTTTGTGGCGACGAGTTCGAAGACGCATACCTTGAAAACATCATTACGAACTATGAGCAAGTCTTCCTCGTCCTTGGGGTCATCACGCCAGTAGCCATAGTGAATTGTACTTCCTCGCTTAAAAAAGAGCGTTTGAAAGTCTGGAGGATCATAAAAGAACTGCCAGCTCTGGGTCACCGGGGCTTTTATTCTCGACGTTGGCAAATTTTTAAATATTTGTTTTGACAGCAGCTACCAGCTGTTTGTTTACATTTATTTGAATGCTGAATGTTTCGAAAGGTTTGTTTGTTTAATTCAACTTTGAAATTCTACTAGTTTTCGAGAAGTTTTATAATAAAACTTGTGGTTTACCAAAAATGTATGAGAAAACTTGAAATTTCGATGTAGGTTTTCAGCCAAAACCGATAATTTCGCGGGTTTTTGACTTGCTGTGAAAGGTCTATAACGGTTTGAAAATAACGTTAAATAAAAAAAAAAAAGCTTGTCCCTATCCATGAAATACAAAGTGTAGTTTAAATATATAGACACAGATTCATCAAAGTTACATGAACTACAATGGCCCACATTGTAACTTAATAAGTTCCCAAAACTTTGTGCACCGATCTAAAATAAGTAGACTTTTAAAGGAGTGCACACGCACAGTGGGTACCATACAAAAATATGTTCTGATTTTATTCTTTTAGTTTGTTTATTTATTTATTTGTTTATATATTTATTATTTATTGCACAATTATAGAAAAAAACATAAAATATTGATAAAATTATATTTTTATTAGCTCTTTATTAGGTAATTTTCTGAAATTTGATTTTAATGGATCGGAAGTTAATAGAAGTCTTTTGAAAAGGTCGTTATTTGTGACAATGAGAGACATTTTTCTCGTGTGATGGAGTCAGTAATTTCGTATATCCTTGTTTTTGGGACTCTACGGTTTCCTCCCTCAATTCGTTAATAGAAATAACGCCATGATGTTCAATGACCGATGCACCATGTAACAACATTTTTGAACCGAAGCGGATAAATAATACCATGGATAGGTTTTTGTTATGTGCTCAGCTGTTTCCAAAGTACAAACTTTGAATTTATCGGCTTCCATGTTAAACCCAGAGCTTAAAACTTGTAAAAGTGTGGCACATCTGTCTATTAACGTTTGGTCGATTTCTGTTATTTCCACCTGGAAATATATATATTACTTCCACCTGGTTTCGGTCTGTACACGATCACTTTTCTTTTTATTTTCAAATTCAAATTTATCGGCACTTCTTACCTGTCATTTCTTAAATGTAAGTCTGTACGAAATTTGTATAAAAATGCGTGGGAACTAGCCAAAGAAAAACTATTAATATTGACCACCTTTTGAAGGCACAGAATAGTATTATTCATTTTCTTTCGTGTAGCTCCACATATTATGTAACATTTCAATGATGTGGAGTCATTCAGTGCGTAGAAACTTTAACGTCCACCAGGGACGGATCGATGGGAAAGCAACCAGGACGGAAGCAGCGTGGCCTCCACAATAGAGACTTCGGAAAATTTTTGTTTCAAATTCCAACTATTAAACATCTTTTCCTTTTATTTATATGTATTTTGTTTGCTCTTTTACCTTAACCTACAGCCTACATTACCTTGTGCATACATGATTATTAAATTATATTAATCTTACATAACATAAATCATTGATTTATGTTTGTTCAATCCAATAAAGCAATTAGTGAAATATCAAAATCTCAAATGGCCCTAATAACAAGCACTTTCAATTCTTTGATTTCATGCAGAATTTGTACACGTTTTTCAAAGCCAGTACAGAGCGTTACGGAATTCTGATTGAGAATTTATCGAAGAAGAAAAGCGGCCAGTTTTTAGTCTTGAAAATGCTCAACAACACTCGTTGGTCTTGTCGAGATGAAGCTACGAAAGCCTTAGTCAACGGTTCTTCGGAAATCAAAGAAGAAGAAGCAACGCACCTTCTACAGAAGATGAGTGGTCTAGAAACCGCTTTGTTTGCAACATTTTGGAACGATATCTTGGAGCAATTTAACCCTACAAACAAGATGTTGCAAGACCCAAAAATGATTCTTCAATCAGCAATGCGTGCACTGGAATCATTGAAATCATTTGTTGAATCCAAACGAAATGATTTTGATAAATCCGAAGAAGCAGCCAAAAAAATTTCCATACTAATGAATATGTACATGTACAGTAATTCACCCGCACAAGAACGAAAAATTTGAGATTGAATCGGCTCGATTTCGGAAAAGCACAAGACGCAAATCTGTCACCCAAGGAAAAATTAAAAGTATCACCTCTATCCCAGTGATTAACCAGCTATGCGTTTCTCTTACTGAAATATTGCATGCCTATGAAACTGTTTGGTTGAGATTTGGATACCTTAATCACATCAAGAAGATGGATGCTAAAAATTTGCTCGCTGCAGCAGTGGCATTGGTGAAAGTGTATCCGGATGATTTAAAGCCTACACTTGTTAATGAGTTGGTTCAATTTGTGTCTTTGATTGACTCATACAAAAAGGAAAGGGACTATGGAACAGATCAATCGCCGGAACTGTTTTACTATAAAATTCGCGATAATCAAAATTTTAGAGCTACATTCCCAAACCTCAAAATTGCATTGAATGTATGGTTTTGCTGATAACAAATTGCACTGGAGAGTGCTCACTTTCAAAAATATTTTTTTTAATAAGCTTTAAAATAAGTCCCATCGTACAAAACCGTCTATCGAAGCTTCCTTTCCTGAGCATTAAAAGCGATTTACGAGAATTGGATTTCAACGAAATCATCAACGATTTTTCTGCGAAAAAAACTCGAAAGGTACCGTTCTTTAACTCTAAAATTTAATTTCAGATAATCCTTTTTCCGTTTATATTTAAATGTGTTTGTTCAATACTTAAGAAATCTACTTGGTTTCACGATAAATTAATTATTGAAAGACTCGAGTGAAAAAAATGATTTACTTTATTTTTAAAATAATTTGGAGCGTGGGGGCCTCCGCTCCTTTATTGCTCCAAGGCCACTGGACCTCTAAATCCATCCCTGCATGTCCACCATTGTTAAATGTAAACTGTAGTTGAGTGCCCAATCAACATCAGCGATTATTATAGTCAAGGGTTTCAACGTTGAAAATTCTGCTTGTACTTGATCTGTCCAGTACTTCCATCAAATCCCCATTTATCTTCTTATTAAAGTCTTTTAAAGGTTTCTTTGCTGATTGTTTCTAGAACAATCTAGCTGCTGTGTGATCCATCAAAGCTTGTAAATCTACTTGAGAACTTGTTTCCGTACTGTTAGTTTTTCAGTTTCCGGAAAAAAGCTATCCTATTTCTTCTGAACAGCTTTGTAGCTGGGCAACCCATTTTTTTTTAATTTTCGTGTTGACAAAGTTTTGAAAAAGTAAGTATTAATTCTTTGTTAACTTAGCTTCAACAAAAAGGGATAATACCTTAGAATAAGTTACAAAACAAAACTTATTCGTCTTTTATATCCGATTTTTTTGTTGTTTCATGCACAGCCGTGGCTATAGAAAAACACTCGAGTGTTAAGGACGTATGTATAAATTACTTTTTTGAACAAAATTTTGCTCAATTGATTTCAATTTCAAACCGTGTTGCAAAAAACCGATTGATAATTATCAAAGAATTGAGGAAGGAACGATGTTTTTTAATTGCACTTTTTATGTTTGTTGAACTTAAAGCTCACAGATATTTAAGTTTTGATTCGAAAACTAATAAAGCCATCACCACTTTGACAAAATCGATATTTTTCATTTTTTAACATACAGTCCAGGAGCCGCCCCCACTTCGTCGTCGTTGTGTAACATACAAAAAATATGATTATTTTCTCTTTTTTATAAAAACTGAATTTATTATAATTTAACACTCCATTCAATAAACCTCCCCTAATTACTTTAAAATCACTTCCGTTTACCCTTATTGCACATTATAAACCAATCTCATCAACTTAAAAATTAAAATACACTCATCTCTGCTTGTTTAAAATCCTTTTTTTTCGAACGATATCATCTCCAATACGTATTCGAAACAGCTTTGAGGATATTAAATTTGGTTCAATAAAATCCAAAATTAATTTTTGAACACAAAACTCCTACCTATAGAGATAAAATTTTGATAAAAGCTGAATTATACTTTATACGACCGCATATTTTCAAATATTATAGAGCAACGGGATTAGAATCACACACCAGAGATTATTTAAGGCTTAACATCATCGATATGATGCAGAAGAGTCAATAAAAACCTTGCTTCAACTATAGGGACTCTTATTATTCAATTCATATTCCAACATCACTCTGTTGATAAAATAGATAAAAGGACTCTCGGGGTCAATCTAGTCTAAAATAAACATTCACTATAACAGTACACAGATTTTGAAACATATTATAGAGAGATATTGAAAATGTTTGTTAATTTTGAGCTCTTAAGCCTTTTGTATGAAATAGATTTTATTCAAATTTAATCTCAATTACATAATAGAACTGGACTTACTATAACTGTTCTATTATTGTCGTTGTCAGTCTGTTGAGGGCGTGATAACATTAGATAACACATTTTAAATATTGAGGTTTTAAAAATGTCATTTAATCGTGTTCACGGGTTTATGAGGTATACAAAAGGTACTTTGTCTAAGTGAAGTATTTTATTATGAAAATAAATATTATAAAACGTTTTTAATGACCAGTTGGGGGTTATTTTTGAGATTGGTGTGTGAAAATGTATAATTCTGGTGTAGTTTGCATATGAGAAGCTTTGAAAATTAATATTGAAATTGAAAATTATTATCTCCCAAGGGATTATACAAAAATAGAATGAAAGTTTGACCTAGAAATTATGTAGGTAAATATCACAGCAGGCAAATAAAAGATGTTATCTGTATAGAAAAACATGTTAAAAACGATAACTTTAGGACTCTTTTTTTCAGAACTATTTTACATAAATTGTGTACAATATAAAAATGTTAATACTTATGTTGGCAACACTACACACAAAACACTGCCATTTTTTCAGCTGTCAAGTGATTTTATTTAGACCTTCGACTTTTGATAAGGCTTCTAATACAAATTAATTTAAAAAATCGTGATTCAGTCAGAAACACGTTCTTTTTAAGTTAAATCGATATAAAACTGAAGTATTTGGTGAAATAGGATGTTTTTCAAGTCTATGTTGAGATATCGTTACATCCACCGTAACTGACTGTTTTATGTGCCTTATGCGTTAGGTATTCGAAAGCTTTGTACGTGCATTTTTAAAAACGATATTGGCCAGAACATTACCGACATTGGTTACCGATATATTGAGCCATGATTTCTTATATTTTCGTTCATAACTTAAACAGCCATCATACTTACTTACTTACTTAGGTCCTTAGACCTTTTAAGTCCGTTAAGGAGCTCTTTAGAGGCATAGGGCCTCTACTACGCCTACGCGAAATCGTGTACGGTTTCTGGAGATGTATTTCAGCTCCCTCCAACTCTTGACTAGTGACGTGCTTCCGCCTCGACTTTCCTACGACATGTGCTTCTCGGTCGTCCAGCTCTTCTTCCTTCTTGTGTGAGGGATTCCACTGCATTGCTTGGGCTGCAATGCAGTCGTTACCTTTTCGAAGCGTACGTCCAATCCATTGCCACTTACGTCTTCGTATTATAAATTCTCTAGGTTTTTTACCTGTCCTTCTATGAAGGACATCATTTGAAATACGGTTTGACCAGAAAATCCTTAGGATGTTACGAAAACATCTATTTACGAAGGTTTGCAGCTTATGGCTGAAGTAACCTTCCACGTGCTGCACCCATAAAGAAGCACAGATTCGACATTTGTGCGTAACAGTCGTAGCTTTGTCTTTAAGCTGAGTTATTCCTCCAAATTTTTGACAGCATACCGAGCACCGCTTTTGCTTTGCCGATGCGGCAGATGACGTCTTCTTCGGCTCCGCCTTCGATGGAAACGATGCTTCTTAGTTATTTAAAGCTCTCCACTTTTTCCACCGCTTACGAGAAAATATTTATTTGAGAAGATAGTCGGGTTCCGAGGCTGCTCATTTTTGTTAAGCCGGAATTAATTTCCAGCCCCACAATTTCTGCTTCTCTCTCCACACTTGTTGTCATTTGATGGAGATCCATGATAATATGAGAGAGTAAGCAACCATCGTCCTCGTAATCCAAATGCTTTAAATAGGATGTGAAAGTCCATTGGATCCCTCCGCTACCTGACAGAGCTGAGTGCAGTACATAACTTATGACCAACAAAAACAACAGAATACGGCCCTGTCTGACTCTGCTTCGGATTTCAAAATCATCTGACAACCTTCCTTCGTGCAGAACGTGACTTTTAGATCCATCATATATTGCTTTGATAGTAGCAATTTGTTTTTCTGTAATGCCTCTCCTCAGCAAAGCTAACCAGATATATTCCCTGTTGACGCTATCAAAGGCCTTCTCGAAGTCGATGAACAGCAGTTGTAGGGGTGATCGATATTCAACGCACTGTTCAATAATGATCCGCAGGGTGTTAATATGATCAATACAGGAGGATCCAGCTCGGATGCTTGTTCGGCATCGAGTGGCCTCAAGGTGTTCTCTGATGCGTTCCGGTATAACTTTTGCTACCATTTTGGCAACGGCTGGTAAAACGCAAATACCTCTCCAGTTTTCGCACTTTGTAAGATCTCCTTTTTTATTGGAGGCGTAATTTCGGTTTCTGTAGCGTGATGGTGTTCAGTTACGAAGAGTGCTAATCTATTCTAAAGAGTCAGGAAACTTCGGCCTTGCAATTTTTGATAACTTATGTATATAGGGATACACAAATCATTGCCCGGGGGCCACAAGGAGGAGGTAAAGCAAGAACTTCGACATGGCAAGAAAATTGCATTGCTGGTCTAAACCAAGTTTTAGGCAATCACCAACTAACCGATCTGCCATGCTGCCATGCTGCAGGCACCCCAAAACAACCATCATGATATGCAGGATCTGTGGTTTCAAAAACACGGTGCAACGTTTCGCACAACTTGTACCACAATTGCTTGATTAAAGGAAACGTTCGGTAACCACATAGTTTCAAGTTACGTAACCATGAATTGGTGCGATTTAACGGCGATCCATTTGACTTTTTTCTGTTAGTTAATTGACCACTTCGTAGACAACATTCAGCGCGTTATTACCGATATACGATAACAAATGTTGGAAAAAATCATAGAAAATTGGACCTCCAGATAAGACTAAGACTTACGAAGTCGTGGTGTGTTTTTTCAAATGGTTGCATATTTAAGAAGTCTGCCGTCAATTTTAAGATATCCTTTATAATAAACACTTAAGACGGAAGGTAGTACAACTTTTGAGAAAAAGTATAATTTTGTTTTCTTCTATTTAATTTTATTTCTTTTACAGTGCCGTTTATAAAATTTTGATCAAATGGAGAATTTTTTATTTGGCACGGGAAGATTTTTGCGCCCCCTGGCAGCCAGTTTGTTTTGGTGACATCTGTCAAATCGTTTGTTTATTATTCAGTTGTTTATGCCAAATCAGCCAAATTTCAGATAACCGGTTTAGTAAACAATCAGCCAAAACTCATACGATCAAGGACCGACAAATCGGCCGAGAACATCACCGCGGTCCGTGAAAGTGTACAGCAGAACCAGAGGCAGTCTATCTCTCGCCGTGCACAAGAATCGGTCTTTAGCAGTACTTCAACTTGTCAAATTTCGCGTCAGGAATTGGGAGTATGCCCGTACATGATCCAACTGACCCAGGAGCTCATGTTCATGACCATAGCCAACGCCGTTTGTTCACTGACTGGGCTTCGAATTGTTTGAAAGAGGACCCCAATTCATGCCGAACAATCATCTTTAGTGACGAGGAGCATTTTTATATATAAGGCTGTGTTAAAAAGCAAAATTGCCGTTTATGGACGACACCAATCCACGCGAGGTTCACAGCGTGATAATGCATCCTAAAGAATTTACCGTTTGGTGTGGGTTTTGGGCCGGCCGTTGGCGTAATTGGTCCGTCCTTTTTTTGGAAAATTACCTTAGTGAGGTAGTCACCGTCAACATCGAACGCTACATAACGAAGATAACTAATTTCTTATGGCCCAAATTGAACCATATGGACCTAGATGACACGTGGGGTTTCTTAAATTTACAGGTCTATGCGAATAAACCATAATCGACCGATGCCCTAAAGGTGACAATAACATAGACCATCGCTTAAATTCAGACGGATCTATGTGGAAGAGTCATTGAAAATTGGACCACTCGGACCCGTGCCACCATAAGAAACCCAGGCGGAAATTTGAATGATGTCATATTCCGCAATTACGGGATTCATGCACCTTTTAATACCTCACACACACAACTTGCTTTATTCCGTTCCATTTGACAAGATTAAAAAAATACAATGACCAACATTTTTTAATCCTCACTGTACAGTGATAAAACTCAAATAAACTTTAAGTCAAACCCAGATATACAATGTTTTTGAAACTTTTGGTTTGTCTGACAAAATGACCAACATCTTTTATTTAGTTTTAGTTTTAGTTAAGGTTTTTTTGTTTTTTTAAGTCAAGGCATATAACTTGGAGCCTTATCAATTTATATATAGATTGCATTCGAAATGCTGGTATCTTAACAAAGGAGGATAAGATTTAACTCAAATATGTATCTTTTTCTTACCTTTGTGTGTTGACATGTGCATGTGCATTGTTCAAACCCCGACATACGGGCTTGAATGCATCTCCTGGACTCCTTCCTTTAAACAAATGGAAGAAAAAGCAAGACAAAGTGACTTTCAAACACAATCAAAGAAAAGGTATTTGTAAAGCAATTTGGGCTCACTCACCCCCAAAGAAAACCCCAAACCTCAAATAAAACAGAGATAATAAAAATAAAACAAGAAAATAAAAAGAACTTCGTTTCTACTTTCTTTCAATCCAGAGGATATTATCTCCATTAAACATTATATTTCTAAGACACTCAAACTTGAATATTGTTTTATATGGGTTTTGCAATTTTTATTATACTAGTCTTTTTTTTTTCTTGTATATATACAAATATAGAAGTTCTGAATAATGTCCAAACATAAAAACCAATAGAATCACAAAGTTATCATCAGTTCGCACCATTTGAAGATTAAGGACAGATATTGAATAAAGAGATAGAAAAGACATAATAAAAGATTTCTAGGATCCCAACTGTGAGTGGCTACTCGTATATTGAATATCATAAGCATTTAATGGCGCTATAATTCGGATTTCCGGGCGAGAAATATTAACTAGAGTTAGATTTATATGCGTACTTATAGATAAAAATTGGACACTATTAAGACAAATTTATGGTTTATACATAATATTTAATGACAAATACTTTTTTTCTTCTCCTACTAATGAATAAATTTAACAATTCTCAAGACAATAAAAGTTTTAATTTTGTTCTAAAATTAAGAAATCAGTACCATTTTTAAATTGCAAACGTATAAAGAACTAGGTTTTACTCGAGTCTTCGTCCGCATTAGATAGTTTTTTTGGATAGTAGTATGAAAAAACCTGAGCTGTACTTTTTTGTACGTATGTTTGAATTGTGCCGAGATGGGATGAGGCCATATTAAGTTGAATTGTCATGGGTTATGTTAGGTTAGGTTAATACATTTTTAAAAGAAGATTGGATACTGCCATACCTTTTTACATACGGTTTTTTTTTGTTTTTCTTCCTTGGCCAGTATTTAAAGATTTTGTGGGTTTGAGACTCGTGAGCACGCTACACATAATTATCCATGGGAAAAAAACATTTTTTTCCAAATTTACACTTGCAACTTGCAGCCTTTACCTTACTTACTTACTTACTTAAGGTGGAGCTACAACTCAGGTTCGACCTGGGCCTCAACCAACATGCGTCTCCAGCCAGCTCGGTCCCTAGCTAGCTGTCTCCAGTTTCGCACGCAAAGTTGGTTGAGGTCCTCTCCCACTTGGGTGCCCCACCTGAGTCACGGTTTTCATCTACTGTGCCGTCCCTCGGGATTGGATTCGAAGACCTTCCGGGCTGAAGCGTTGATGTTCATTCGCTCTACATGACCTAGCCATCTTAGTTGTTGGACTTTAATTCTGCTAACTAGGTCAGAGTCGCTGTACAGCCCGTACAGTTCGTCGTTATATCTTCTCCTCCATTCTCCATCTATGCGTACGGGACCAAAAATCACCCAAAGAATTTTTCTCTCGAAGCATCCTAAGACGCTCTCATCTTTCTTTGACAGGGTCCAGGCCTCAGCGCCACAAATGAAAACCGTGATGATGAGTGTCTTATAGATGGTGATTTTAGATGCTCGAGAGAGGGCTTCAGCGTTTACCCCTTAGCTTTAATTAATGTTATTGCAATTGCTGCTTTCAGAGGAAACTGCACTCTTTTAAACTGAAATGAAAAATCGGTTGGAGTTATAGAAATGCGGGGAATTAAAACATTTTTTGTTTGCTATTCCAGTCATGATAATAGCTTTTATAATATTTCGCCCTATGTGAGTAATCTGTAGCCGTGTACCATTACACAACTTTTTTGCGTCAAGATTTCTTATTGACAGGACTTGAACACCAACCTTCAATCTCAACTTAAGAGAAGGCACTCCTGATAGTTCCAAAGAATTAAGAAAATCTATGGGCTATGATGTTACTTGCTCCGTGTCCATAACGTTGTCTACTGAGAGGTACTCGACGGTATCTCCCTCCAAGTCCGACACAATTTGTTCGTTTATCTGGCTTACTATCTCAATAGTTGGAGCTAAAATTGCCCTGTCACACAACCACTCCCGATTGCCCATATTTATATGCAGGTTTGGATAGACATTACTTTTTAATTCATGAGTGCTACAGACAATTTGACGGAATTCATAACTTAACGTAATCGAGCCGTTACAGTCTGTTGACATACAATCTTCTCCGAATTTTTAGAAGAGCAGCGGCATATTGTCCTGCTTGAGAATCATTGTGTAGCTGTACTCGCATATTCGTAGTTAGACAAAACTTTTTTACATGTACCCATAACACAGATGCTTTGAAACAAGCAATCTAATAATTACCGGCAGGGTCTGTCTAAAGCCGATAGCTAAGAGAACCACCATCAGTCCCATGAAAGCCTATTTTCTTGATGTCTTTCAGTGTACGATCTAGTTCTTCAACTGCTTTTTGTGGGACTTTGTATATTTATCCCAAACCAACAATTTACACTGCTGCAACATTCTTTCACGCTCACTAATTTTGCTGATATTACATACTGGGGTGTCCTCATTAGCTATGTTCAACAGAAGTTTCAGAACCGAGTGCGCTTTCCGTCTACCACTAAGCAGCGTAGCTGCTATTCCTGATGAAGCTACTGCTAAAGCAACTCCATTGTTTTTCCGAAATTTGAGCTTACAATAGATTCAAAAGAAAAGATTTGCCTATGTCTACTAGAGCATCTAAAAAAAGCAAACCACCTTCCAGCGGAGGATGGGCTGAATTTAAAAGTGGAGTATCCTCTGTTATTCCCTCCAAGTTTAATATGTTTGACAACTTATTTCATTTGCGAAGACGTTGTTTTCCCGTAATAACAATTTTATCCAAATATTTTTCAAATTTTCGGTAATTTAGGAGTGAAAGCGATCAGATTCCCCGGAAAGAAATTTTTTTGATAGGAATGCGTTTTTGTCCGAGGTAAAAAGTAACTCATTTCTTAAGTCTCAAACTATCTACTTACCAAATTTAATTTAATTTCAGCAGTTTAGGTTTAAAAGCGATCAGCCCACCTGATTTTCCATGGGAATGCGTCATTTTCCTGGGGTAAATAGTAGCTTATGTAATTTCTCGGATATCAAAATATGTCAATATCAAGTTTCATGCAAATTGGTTATGTAACTTAGGCGTGATTGACTAACAGTCAGACAAGCAGAGTTACTTTCGTATTTATAATATTAGTTTATATTATGAAAGTATGGATATAACAAGACGATTTTTAAAGTCTTCCGAAAATAAAAAAAAAAAGAGCCTGGGATGCGACCAACACTGATAGCTTCCCATTCCTTCCCGAAATAGTTTAGTTTGAAAACAAAGTTTTGTTAAATAGATTTTTAGTCGAAAAAAAATGTTACCAATTTAAGCAAGTTTTACAAATTGGATGAATGAAATTAATTTGAGAGATATCAAGAACCGAGCATCAATTTTTACCCAAATTGTGAACTATTTTTTGTAGATTTTATTTTTAATCAAATAACGGACTGTTGGATTTCAAAAAAAAAATGTTGGGGGATAATAAATCTAATTTTTGAAAAGCTATTTAGGTCCAAAGTAAATTTTTACCAAGTTTTAGTATTGTTTTTTTTAGGTTTTATTTTTTGTAAAAAACTGTCAGTTCGATTTTGTTCAAAATTTTACTGAATGTTGACAAAAATATTTTTTTAAAAGATAAAGGTAGTGTAAAGCTAATATCTTAAAGTTTTGAAAATATATTTGAGTCGAAACTCGATTTTGACCAACTTTGAGTAATGTTTTTTTAGGTTTTTATTTTTTGTAAAAAAAAAACTGGCAATTTAATTTTTCTCAAAATTTTAACAGATGTTAAAAACGTTATTCTTCGCTCCACAAATCTATTTTGGCGATAAAATTTTCGAGGTGACAATTTTTTTTCAGTTCTATGGTCATTGGTTCGTGAGACATTTATTGTTGACCAAAATGTTCAACTTTTTTAAACTGCTATGGTAAAAAAAAAACACACACGCAATTTTCTTGAGAGCCCTTTCGTCATCTTTCTGCTTTATTATCTGTATAACAAGACTTATTTGAAGTCGATATCTCTTCTGGAGGACGAAAAAAACGTCGAGAACGTACGGACGTACAGACATATACGGATATACCGTACGTACACTCGCTCGCACTGCTCGCACAGACATCTTTTTAAAAATCTTTTATTTCTACTCTATGGACCTCGAAACGTCTACAAATGTCAAAACTATTACTTCGACAAATCGGACCCATTAAAATAATTTCGTATGGAAAGTAAAAAATACGCTTTTAATATTTGATGATTTTCTAAGAGCTTAAGTTCTTCCCACAGAAGCGGTATTTTGTATTTAAATTTGCTCAGGATCTTAAAATAAAAAAAAAAAACGATTTAAATAACTTTTTATTTGAACAACCTTATATAGACCAAATAACAATTGATGATCAACTTTTTTTTTTTTAATTTAAAATATTTTCAACGTCATTTCAACGTTATTTAAACAAATTTAAACAAATTGTAAAACTTGTATTTATAAGCACTCAAAAACCGCACACCGAACATATTAAAAAAAATTGAAACATTTTATAAAACTACACAATTAATTTAAAGAAAAGCTCTTCAACGATTTTCAAAAGAAGAATTTAATACATCAAGCTATTTTTGGGAAATTTAAAAGGGATTATTAAATCTCCACTACATTCATTTTTTGTCTGAAGTAAATCCTAGGCTCTGATCTTCTGATGAAACTTAAAATCTAGTCATCTTATTTAATTCTGAGAAATTCTCTTGAAGCATTTCTTGTTTTCCATTGAGATGACTCCTTATGGTTTAATGAAATCCTTTTCCTGGCAAGTACTCATTACTTAACCATCTCATTCCATCATTTTGCTATAATATGCGAACCAAAATGCGAATTTAATGGTAAATACAATTTTCTTTTATTTTATAGTCGAAACTGTTTTTTCACCATGAAACAAATAACCACAAAGTTAATATACGCGAATATTAATTATTTTTTAATCTCATATTTTATTCTTTAAGCTTTCATTAATTTGTTCTCTTTGAATCATTTTCTTTGATTACCAAGTATAAAAATCAACTCACCTGGAATTAATACACTTGAGCAAAACCAACAACGTCCCCTTTTAGCCTTAACCATGTTCATGGCGCTGTTTACCTATGTAAACTTCAAGCCACTACAATCAACTAATCTGAGGTAAATTCTAAAGAAAAATTCCCTCTAAAGTATTTTAAGAGTCGTCTACAGCTTCTATACTTTAAATTTTCTTTCCGCTACGAAAAAAAGGAAGAAATAAGAAAACACAATGTTTAATATTCATTTTGGATAACCGTTTCTAGCCTGAGGGCAGTCAGCTATTGAGTATCCTCTTGCCTGCACCCGCACTCGCATCCTTTCTTCCAAGAAATTTCAATATAATAAAATAAATTTAAATAAAAAAAAATAAAATACAATTTATACCCCTGACCGTCATAATGTGCCATGTTTATTATATTTTTCTTTTTCTAACTCAAACTACCTCTGAATGGCTTACCAGACTACCATAAAGGAAATAGTCACAGCATGCAATTTGAAAATTGCACCCTTTTTTTGCAGAAGGCGTCCTGGGGTGGTCTTCCATCAAATCATCTACCTCCCACCCATCATCATGCACCAAGCAGGAAGCAGTAAGCATCATACAATATACACTATACAATAGAAACCGTTAGATTTATGAATACTGCTTTCAATTTATATTGCATTAGTGTATTTATTCAAGCAAATATGTGTGTTGTGTAGTGTGTGGGGTGTGTACGGTTGTGTGTGCCGTAACTTTGCATAAATTGCAGAAAAACACCCACAAAATAAAAATACACAATACCTACCGTTAAATTGAATTTTATCTCGGCAAGAGTTTCACTCACTTTTGTATACTTAATTTGAATTTTTAGCTTTACCTGGGAATACAAAATGTTTACCATACTCAAAATATAGGTATAGATATATGTACAAAGGTGAGGTAAGGTGGGTAGGGTATGTACCTATAGGTGGAATGAAAAAGTCAGCTTTTTTTGTTGTATAAATAGGTAGACGAGCATCGACACAGGGTTATAAGTTTGTAGGTCAACATTCAAAGGACTTAAAAGGATTCAAAGTTAAAATTGACGGAAGCTTGATTCTTTGTTGAGAATTACCTCACGAAGATTCTGATTTTAAGTTTGATTGCAACTACTCACTTAAAACATCAAAAGAGGTAAGTTTGAACTTATAAAATCTATAAAAGGGGGAATAGAATTAAACTCAAAATATTTTTTTGCTAGAAAGCTTGAAATATCGTTCATAAGAAGAGCTCCAAAATTTAGTAAAATTTTGGGCTATTGCAAGATTTAAAAATAAATTATTCTTTCTTAAAGTTGTCAGCACTGATTTTGAATTCATTTTAAAAGAAGGAACCACCGACATTTATTCGGCTTGGTTAAAGCTAGAAAGATAACTTAATATAACTTACAAAACCAAGCACCTTATAGGTAGATGCGAGGATGGTTAAAATGAAAGTTCTGGAGACGATGGCTTAAGCAATATTTGATAAACCTGCAAAAAAATTGATAATGAAAGAAGTTGAAATTATAATTTATAAGCATACTCGTTACTTAGACCCTAGGACCTAATTTCTTCGTGAATTCTATTAAGGAACAAAGAGGAACTCCTATATAGGGATTCTTCGCCGGTGACGAAGTCAACAGTCCAACAACCGTGGAGTACAGGAGTTGGTACAGGAGTTTGTAAGCAACCTCAACCAAACGAAACCAACCTCTGTTGATACACGTAAATTAAAGGTGTGAGTTCCTTGAAAAAAAACCCTATATCAGTTACTAGAACTTAAAGGAAGAAATACTAGACATTACTTTTGATACATCAAATAAAGACTTTCTAATATAGGATTGGAAAGTATCCAATAAACCTTCAATGTCTTCGATCACAATACAGTTTTTTGACGATAAAAGGTCTCCTTACAAAAAATAACTGTGGAAAACAAGCTGGGAATAATGCAGAGTCTATCTTAGATCAAACTAAGATAATATAGGCATGGCTAGTACAACAAGTTGATTTAGAATTTTTGATCAATGAGATAAGCATACGACTTCAGCTGCCCTCTCAAATTTAAAAAGCAACCAAATAATGTCGAGTGGTGGAATGAAAATTCACCTTATCAAAGATTCAAGAAAATTCTTTAACTAGGGTTAAAGAGGAAGGAAATATCAGAATTACTACACAGAGTTAACTAAATACAACAAGGAGCTAAGGAAAAATAGCTTCACATCTTTCATTGACCCCTACGCAAGATTTTTCATCTTGCAAAAGATAAAATTATTACATCATTAGATTTTAGTTTTGCTGAAGGTAGTTTCACAAAAAATGAGAAGCAAAGACCCACACTACTCCTACTCAATACTCACTTTTTGCCTTACCCTTAGAAAGGAACATGCCGGAGAGAACACCTCTGAAATGGAACTGGAAATTAGCAGCAACAAAATGCTTAAAAATTTGACTGATCTATGAACACCTTATATAATCCTCTTAATCACCCGGATGATTGGTAATACCCGTGGCATGATGGTTAGTGCGTTGGACTGTCATGCAAGGGGTCTTGGGTTCAATCCCTGCCTGTGCCACCTTAATTTAAAAAAAAAAAAATAATTTTCGCGGGTACTGCCTCTTGCGAGGAATTGACAAATCGTTCAAGAGTAATTCTTGTCATGAAAAAGTGCTTTCTCAAACTAGCCGTTCGGAATCGGCCTAAAATTGTAGGTCCCTTCCATTCCTGACAACAGTACTCGCACACAGGAATGGTTGAGAGTTGTAAGTCACTAGGCCCTGCTTCACAACGGACTGTTGCGCCACCCCATTTGATTTGATTTTTTTGATTGGTATTCTTGCAGATACTTTATAGAAAAGGGTAAAGAAGACCTTAAGTCCTATTTAATTAACTTACTTCATAGCAATGTTGCCCTTCAGTATGTAACAAGTTTATGGAAAAGAACTAAAGTATTTTTCAATAGGTAGGTAGAAATGGAGATCTCAAGGCAACCTAGTCTGAGATCCAATTAGGGCTGTAGTGTGCTGTTTTGATACCAAAAACTCGTTTGACCTGTGGTAGAAAGGGAAAGATTTATAGAGAAGCTTTATAGCGATTATGTTAGAGCCATTTTGTCGCATTGAGAAAAAAGATTAGGTCTCTAATATTTGTCTCAGATAGCTCATCAATTTCGTGAAATTCAGTCTTATAAGTCTAGCATCATCTGTATTAAAAACTTTGCATAAAACAATTCTTTTTACTTTCATAAGTTTTGACAACTATTCCTCTTAATCCGTACCAACACGCGTACAGAGTAGGAAGACCAACGGAAACAACACTGTATGTACTTACAAACACCCAACATCAAGCCTTAAATAGGCAAGAAGTAACTATTTCTGCCTTCCCAGACATAAAAGAAGCTTTTCATAACACTTCGAACTAGGCTATTACAAAGCGCTCATAAGGACAAATGTACACATCGGTCCAACAAGATAGATAGCTGGTCTGATCCGAAGACACACAAAATCATCAGATCACGAGGGTGTCCACAAGGAGAGGTTCTATCACTTTGTCCAATATTGATGATGTATCTTAGGCACATCTGGAACGTAAGCGTTTTTAAGAGTATACAAAAATGTTACTTAAAAAAACGTAAGTTTTGAATAAATTGTGAGAAACGGTACTTGATAACCCCCTTCACTCCTTAAAATGTATTGCTGATGTACGAAATAATTCGACTTTTAACAGAGTGATCACGTCAAATAAACTAACTTCTTAACCAAAATTCAGCTTTTGTCGGAATAAAAATATTTAATTACGCCAGTGCTTAGATGTATTCAAGATTTTTGCTTCAATTTGGCAGCACTTATAATGGAAATTTAAATCTTGCTTTTCAAAAACAATAATTTTTGAATCTATAATAACATTTGATCTACATGATTGAAAAAAGTTTCCCAAAATGAATGCAACGTTTTGAATTTACACGTCTTAGGCTTAAAGTTATCGATTGGTGTTTTTTTTGTAATCTACGGATTGGCAACACTTTTTCAAGTACTTAAATGGAATAGCGTTAACAAATTAGGTGCTTTTTAATATTTTGGGACACCTTTAACAACATTTACTCCAACTATTGATGAAAGCGGTCTCAAAATTTACAAAAGGGTTTATGTAAATCAACCCTTTACCAAGGTACTGCACTGTCAAAAATCTAACTTATCCTCACGTTGGTAGCACTTAATTCAAATATTTTGAATCTATTGCTGATTTGTCCTCTTCTTTGTTGCAGAAATAAAGTAGATTGGGGAGAAAGTTATAAATGTCGTTGATGATTAAGTAAGTCGAAAAAAGAATGCACGATTCTTATTTGTTCTTATACTTTAATACACTTCTATGGATAAAATAAGTTTTTTTTTTTTACAGCATTTTAATAACTGTATTAAATATGATTAATTCAAATATTGGATAATTTTTTTATAAAAGGTGTCTTCAAATGTAAAAAAGATAAGAATTTACACCATTTAGAAAAAAACTTCAAGGACTGAAAGCTGCCAATTTTGTTTTTTAATGTTGGCAGCACTTTTTTTGCAACATAAATGCCGTTAAATACAATTTAACTTCAAAGATTTTTACTCAACCACTGAATGAATGAATCTTTTCTTCTCAGACCTGGCAGCACAAATGGTGGAAAATCAACACTTTTTTTTAATATTACTTACTTACTTACTTAGGTAGTCGGACCTGTTAAGTCCGTTGCGAACTCTTTAAGGGGCATAGGGCCTCTACTACGCCCAAGCGCCACCGTGTACGGTTTCTGGAGATATATTTCAGCTCCCTAGAACTCTTGCACTTTGACACCGTGTACGGTTTCTGGAGATATATTTCAGCTCCTAGAACTCTTGCCTTGTGATGCTGATTCCGCCTAGAATGTCCTGCGCCATGTGCTTTTCTGTCTTCCAGCTCTTCTTCCTTCTTTTGTGAGCGGATTCCACTGCATTGCTTGGCCTGCAATGCAGCCGTTACCTTTTCGAAGCTTATCCATTGCCACTTACGTCTTCGTATTATAGATTCTACATGTCCCTGACCTGTCCTTCTATGAAGGACCTTGTTTGAAATACGGTTTGGTCAGAAAATCCTTAGGATGTTATGAAGACATCTACTCACGAAGGTTTGCAGCTTTCTCGTTATGGCTGAAATAACCTGTCAAGTGCGTTCATTACTGCAAATATTTTTTGTTAGCTTTCCTGACAATATGGTGAAAATCTGGAGCAGAATTGTGTCCCTAGGCTTTATAGATCAAAAATTGGGCCAAAACTTCTAGCATAACAAAAGCTCATAGAACTGAAAATTATCTATAAATCTTAGGATATATTACCCTGCACTTTGCATGTATAACCTGTACGAAAGGACCCTACCAGCACCTACCTTACCTATATAAACTTTTGTGTGAATCTACATCGTACAGTATATCAAACAAGATGCGAAGAGAATGACGATGCAGAAGCAGTAAACCAGCATCAACATCAGCATCACTGACCTGACCAACCGAACCAGTAAAGAACTGACGATAAGGATACGCTACCCGCCGCGTGCCACCGCCGCCCGATGCCGTTGCCGCCATCACCACTCAACTTTTATTTTCAACCTCTTGGATGCATCACAGAAAAGAAGGCAAATACACATTTTTCTTATTTTCAACTATACTCTTCCTACGTACATATATTTTGTGCTCTATGGTTTATAGCAGAAACTTTCTGCAACTATAAAATAATGGAACTTTATATATCAAGGGCAAGGCGATTTGTGTGGTTACTTCAAGAAAGACATAAAGTGAACTCATTTGGAACACATTTCCTTTATTTAAGTCTATTTTCAAGTTAGAAAAAAAAAATACAAAACCAAAAAGAAAATGGAGTGCTGGATAATGGAGTTCTATAAAGTACTTGTATACAAGTCCGATTAACAATAACAACAACAACAACAAAAGAGGGAGTTAGAATTTATGGCTTTATAGATAGATCTTAAAAGGATGTCGAAAAAGAAGTTAGTAATTTCAAACTTATTTGTCATTCCACACTCTTTCTTACTGTTTCTTCAATTTTAGGGCAAGTTAATGGTTTTATAATGACAGTAAGAACTAAAATATGAGTACAAGTTCAATTCATTGGTAATAAATTCTTTTAAGTACAAGTAAGATGTCTTTGATAAAAAACTCGTATTGAGTAAATCGGGAGACATAGCCTACACGACATCATGTCTGAAAACGGACTCAGGCTTATTGACTTCGAAGTCTTGAAGAACATGGAAAATCCCTGGATCCTGCGAAGGCAAGGAAAAAAATAATATAGTCAAGACGCAGTTGATGCTAAAATCTGGGAAAAGTATTTTAACCATCTGCTTAAAGGCGATGTAGGCAAGGATCTCGCCAACAAGCAAACTCAACAAATCAATTGGGTTAATTAATCAGGAGTTTCACCAACCCAACTTGAATAAGATGAACATAGCTGTCACTATGCTGAAGTCGAACATAGTTGTTGGTGATAATGGGCTTAAGTTGGAACTTTTTAAAAACGCTGAAGATAATTTGGTACACCAGCTTCTGGCAACAATTGGTCAGAAGAAAATATGGCCGAAGATTGGAGCTTAAGTACTATTTTCCCAGTCTATAAAAAGATAGTTGTCTTTGATGGATGCTCCAAATACAGATGTATGGTATTAGCCTTTTAAACATGGCATATACAAGATTGTTTGTGATTGTATATTATATAATCGCTTAAGCCCATTTACTGAAGAATTGCTTGAAAATTACAAGTGTAGCTTTATTCCTGGAAAATCTGATATCGATCAAGTTTTCAATTTACGCCAAATCGTGGAGAAAACCAAGAATTTGACATCAATAAACACCACCTTTTCATCGTTTTTAAAGCAGATTATGGCAAACTAAACAGGAACAAGCTATACCATGCCAAGTCGAGTTTTGGTATTCCTACCAACCTGATAGGCCTTATCAGAATGACTATGAAGAATGCTCACTACTCTCCGTCAATTGTTTGAACAGACACCCCCAAAACTACCAGAGGATTACGATTTCGACAAAGTGAACGTGCTATCATCTTTCAGTATTGTTCTTGAGAGCACAACTCTACGACTAATCCGATAAGCACCATCTTTCAAAAATTCACACAGTATTTTGGACATCGACATTCTCAGAAGAACAGTTACAGGTGCCTTTTCCAGTATCTGGTCAGAACATGACCCTTGATAGGTATTACTCTGAGGTGGTCACAGAAGTCATCTACCTAGGCACTGCAGTTTACTCCCAAATGACATCAGGGCTGAAATAAAGCGTAAAATAAGTATTGCCAATCACTGTTTCTTCGGGCTAAGATAATAATTGGAAAATATAGCCATATTACGAAGCCCTCACCATCCCGGTCTTTCTGATGTATGGTGCAAAAGAATAGATCTTCTCTCAGGCGGATGAAGGCTCTCTTTTGGTATTTTAAAGAGGAAGGTTCTGCTTACGATCTATGGAATAATTTGTATCACATGACAAAATAAAACCTGGCGGAGACGATAAGGTTATGACGAGCTATACACCGACTTCTCACTAGTAGAACAAACTGCATGCTTCACAGTTAATATGGCTAGGGCATGTTAAGCGAATGAATGTCGAAGCTTCAGCTCGTAAAGTATTTACCGCCAAGCCAGAGGGAACAAGAAGCAGTGGCAGACCTCATCTCCGATGGAACGACGAATTTGGACACACGCCGACTTAATGTTCAAAACTGAAAACAGCAAGCTATAGAGATCGAGAAAACTAGCGGAATATATTACTTTAAGTCGAGGTGGTAAAGGTTAAGTAAGTAATAGGTCGGAAGTAAAAGTGAATTCCAACAATATTTCTGTCTTTTACACCAATAAAAAGTACTCAAACTTTTTAAAAAGCAACGCATAGAAGCTATGGGAAATATTAAACTTTTCCATTTATTTATTCAGCTTAATGCAAACTTAACTAACATAACTTAACTTTTTTTTTAGTTCTTGTTATCACTTTTAAACATTAATTCATGTGCGCCCTAAGGTTTAATGAAGAAGAACTAACAATTTTAATTTTATTATAGACTTAATATTAAAAAGGGGTGGGGGGTGAGTAATTCGGACTCAAAAAAGAAAATGTAAAGGGTATATTTCAGAGAGGATTTGGAATTGTTGAAGTCAAAAACTAGCATAGCAGTGTTGCAGTGACGAAGAATTCTGGACATTGGTTCAAAGTGTTATAGAAAAGGGAGACAGATCGCAGATTTCGAGGGTTGGTGTCAAGATTAATATCACTTAGGAGCGCCGAGGAATCAATATTGCAGATTAACAATTGGTGAGCAAATAATATATCAGTGTTTTTGAGTTTAATATAAAGTGTTGCAAACCTATCAGTTTTAATCCGTCGGCATAAGGAGGCAAGTTGGATGTATCATCCCAGGGAAGGCCACGTAAGGCAAATCGAACAAAACGTCTTTGAACATTTTCAATTCTGATTGAATTCTTTTCATAAAAGGGAGACGATACTTGGCATGCATATTCAAAATAAAAACTGGCAAGGTAAATGTAAAGCGCTTTAGTTATAAGGTGTTTAAAAATTCTGTTGACCATCTCTTAATAAAACCGAGGGATCTATTAGCTTTATAAATAATTTGGTCAAAATGGGAATGGAAATTCAAGTGCTTGTCACACATAACGGCGTCGTTAAGAAAGTAGTATACTCTATGAGATGGGATTTGTTTGCGCGAAGAGGTCATTTATTAACATTTACCTACATTTAACTCTAGATAATTATGCATGTACCAAACAAAAAAGATATTAAGATCATTTGTAAAAGTAAGGAATCAGATGGAGTAGAGATAATCTTAAAAATGTTCCTATCATCCGCAAAAATTAGAATATCTGAGTTTTTTTTAATTTAAGACAGACATCGTTAACAGATAAGACGAAGAGAAGGGGGCCAAGGTGACTACCTTCTGGGACTCCAGAAGTTGCATGTATAGGAATGGAGGGTGGAGACTGAGTTACGGAAGAAGACTCTATAAGTTCTATTCGCAAGACATGAGCTTATCTCGTTTATAAACAGGAAATCCTAGGGCTCTTACTTTGAGATAAATTATTTTATGGGATATTTTATCGAAGGCTTTGCTGTAATCAGTGTATAGAACATCAACTTCCTTGCCATTCTCAAGGGCTGATAAAACTTTGGATATAAATTCAATTAAGTAAGTCGTGGTGGATCTTATAAGTAAATTGGGTGGCGCAACAGTCCGTTGTGAACCAGGGCCTAGTGACTTACAACTCGCAACCATTCCTGTGTGCGAGTACTGTTGTCAGGAATGGAAGTGACCTACAATTTTAGGCCGAATCCGAACGGCTAATTTGAGAAAGCACTTTTTCATGACAAGAATTACTTTTGAAGGAATTGTCAATTCCTCGCAAGAGGCAGTACCCGCGAAAATTAATTTTTTAAATTAAGGTAGCACAGGCAGGATTGAACCCAAGACCCCTTGCATGACAGTCCAACGCACTAACCATCATGCCACGGGTACTACTTCGTGGTGAATCTACCTTTAAAAAACCATGTTGAGCGGGGGAGAATAAAGGCTTGCAATGGTAATAAATGGAATCATAAACTAAGCTCTCAAAAAGTTTAAGAATGCATGAAAGTTTGGCAATAGGTCTATAATTGTTAATTTCTGTTTTATTGCTTTGTTTATGAATGCGAAATATAAATGAATCTTTCCATAAAGTAGTGGTGATCAGGATCATGGAGATGTTCAGTATAAGATTCGCTAAACTATTTAGCAAATAGATTTTTTTATAGTTTTTAGATCTGAGGAGATTGTGTTGAAAAAACTCATTGAACTTGAAAATGCCCTTGGATCACAAAGAAGGATATTTTCCATTTGGTGAAGGTATTGGTTATAAAGGCATTTCCTTAATTGAGAGAATGAATTATAGGCGAGAAGATAGTTGTTGCGGTGGGTATCAGATTTGAATTATAAAAAGATCTTCCAAAGCTTGTTACGGGTATTTGTTAGGCTACGGAGCTCTCTGTTGTATAACGAAAGAAAAAAAGTGAATTTTTTTGGGCTGAACAAAAAGACAAAACTAAGGGAGTGTAACCTTAGCTGATGCACCTTCAAATTCGATTGAAGTGGGAACCCAGAGTAATGAACTTTCAAAATTACTAGTGATAGCTAAAAGCACACCACGACCGTGTGTATTACTCGCATATTAAACGACATCCATTCGATAGATGAAAAAGTCATTATTGACGAATCTTGTACTAAGGATATCGGGTGTGAGGTTGGTAGAGA
Source organism: Eupeodes corollae (assembly GCF_945859685.1). Classification (NCBI taxonomy): domain Eukaryota; kingdom Metazoa; phylum Arthropoda; class Insecta; order Diptera; family Syrphidae; genus Eupeodes; species Eupeodes corollae. The sequence continues at coordinate 10,125,898 of NC_079148.1, read as the reverse complement.
TGTCATAAGTAAGGTTTTGGGAGCAATTAAAGACGTTGTAGACCTTAACCCTCTTACATTTTGATAGTATAGTCTCCGACATTTAGGTTTCGTGGTCTTCGGGTTAGGAGCGATAGTATTTCTTCATATGTGAATTGTAGTTTTGGATATGAGATAATCGGTTTTAAGAGATGAAGGACGCGAAAGAGGTTAGGTTTTTCTCTCACTTTATAAGGAGAAATTTTAAGACCATCATGAAATCAAGAATATACCATAATTGCATCACATTTGGTAGGGAGGCCTTCTTGTGAGATTAAAACCTTTATGCTTGTATTTGTTTTACCTATACATTATTGTAAATTTTGTGGTCTTTAAGACGGGACATAACATACCGATCAATAACATTGGTCTCAGATAAATGTTTATTTATCTTGACATTTGGAGGGATCATTGGGTTAAGGAATCCTTGTGGTTCTTGGGGAAACTAATGAAGAAGATGCAGAGTTAAGAATGTGAGAATGGATAAAATTTGAATACGCTGTTGTTTTGACAGGAGGATCAACCATCGGATGGCGAAAACCAAGAGCCGAATGAGAAGGGTAAAAAAGCAACCCATAGGAGCTGTGGGAAATATTAAACTTTTCCTGCTGATCACTAAGTTCATCAAGCGAACCTTAAAATTATAAAAGACAAAATTATTCCATTTATTTTAAAACTGGCAGGTATTAAATCAGTTTTAAGATTTCTTGAAAATAGTCTGAAGAGAAATTTGTGTAACGAAAGTCAGATTTTTAACAATCATGTTATTGAAAATATTGAACAGACAAGGGCTGGTTTCGCCAATTAAATCAGATGATGAATAAAAAGGCACATTATTTTTTATTTACCACAAAATCAATTAAAATCGCCCAATCGAGCAAATAAAATAAAATATATTGAAAGTAGATAAGAACTCATTCATTCAAAAAATGTGGAAATTAGTTCAATGATAGTTCACGCCAATAAATTGGTATCACTTATTTCAAAGCTTTTCCTCAGAAAAATGACCTTGTTTCTGAAAATTTCTGGATTGATTTGAGTGGCACTTTAAAATTTCCAAGGAAAATTTTAAATTGCTCAATAAATTTTATTACTTATACACAATTGAGGTAAAACTTTAAATATTGTGAAACTTATTTAAATGTCAAATTTATACCAATATTTCAGCAAATTCATCATTCACTGAATCAAGTGCTTTACAGATTCATTTATAATAAGTTTCAATAATTTGAGGTTTTGTTTTCCATGCAATCGACTTTAAACAAAGTTTTTCACATGAAACTAACCCGCATTGGAAGTAAAATGCACACACATGTGAGTCAGAAAATATCAGGTCCTTTGATGTGGTCTAATATTCATAGCCTGCAAAAGCTTATTTTATATCAACAAATTAAAAAAAAATAACTTTAATGATTGATTTATGAGGGTTTGTGCACACACGCTTTTCTGAAGTTGACCTGATTTGCATACTCTTTATATACGTAAAGCCTATTTCTGAGTTCATGCTTTGAAATAATCTATAATATTCATGCTTAAAGGTTTAATTTCCATGAAATACCTCATTCTTTAATATTGTTCATATATTAAATTTTATTCCTCTCTAACGTTTAATAGTTATTTTTTTCTAAAAACTGTATTCGAAACGAACAACATCAAGGCTGATGCAGCTGCAGATGTAGGCTACATCAGCTGCAAAAGTTCGTATTCGAATATGAGAGTACATACTCGTATGTACATTATTTAATGCTGATTAAAGCTATTTACGGAACATTCATTTATTCAAGAGAAATGTGGCGTATTAATTGAAATGAAAACACAAACCAAGGTTTTTCAAGGACCTCCCCATAACCACATCACATCATGCAACATTCAAATCCTAGGGAACTTGTGCGTAACGTATATGAGGCTTCCTAAGAGAGAGAGATTTTCTGCAAAGTATAGAACATGGAAAAACACCTCAACTTGAATATATTTGAATAGAAAATTTTAAAAAATAAAACGAAAAAGTATGCAACGAAAACGTAAACCGCACTTGACTTCAGTACATGTACTCTATAATATTATACACGTTTATAAAACTATGGCAGGATTAAAAATCCAAAATCTAGGTCAGGCGAAGAAGATTTTTTCGAATGGATTCTGAAAAATCGTTAACAATTGGATGAATATTAATTTTTAAATTAAAGACTTTTTTACAGAATTTTCAACGTTTAGTTTTACAGTCTTTTTGCAATGAGCACATGAGAGACGTAAGACATTCAGTGAAACTCTATTAGATAGAAAATCCGTCAAATAGTTTATATATGCTTTCCGGTTATAGAAAATGAACTGTATAACATATTTCCCAAGGGAGAGGAAACTATAGGAAGTATACTCTACGTGTATACGCATTCTTAAACAGACGGAATGAGTAGGCTCTATTCACAACCCTTCCAGGTATGTGAATATGCTGTATAGCTCATAGTCATTCCATCTTCAACACCGCACCGTCAACATATGCCATGTTGGATGAGTATGACTGGGACTGTGAGTAGTGACTATGACTGACATCATTGGAATTCTCTAGGTGTGACAATGATATCGCTAGATGACGGTTCATTCAAGATGAAAATGCACGTAGTTGCCGGAAATGTTTCAATATGTCATTTGTGATGAACGAATAACACTTGAGGGAGTTGGAAACTAAATTTATTATTAGTGCCACAAGGATTCCAATCTTCTTCTTCTAATAAAAACAATAATTCCAGACTTCTTTGAGTTATAAATAGCTTTATAGAGAAGCGTTGAAATTTTTGAGTTCTTTAAATGCAGATTTAATCTAACAGTGGAAAGCATAACCATATGCATTTATTTGTTAAACCTTCAAAAACCTGGAAAAACAGGGAGGATGTCAATATGTGTCAAAGTACGTCAAAAATCTACCCCACAAAAAAAGAGTCGCAGTAAAAGCACAAAAGCCTCCTCTAACATTTGAAAAATATTTCAACTAAATTTGACACATATGCTATCCCGTCGAAATACAGCTCTTGCGGTTTTAAAATGAACACCACACGGGACGTTTAGCTGCTAATGGAAGCTAATGTGAAACGTTTGAAAAACAATTGGAATTTTTACAAAATCTGCCCAAGATGAAAAAACTGACAAGGATAATGAAGCAAAACAAACTTTTCTTAGCCTTCTCGATCTAGATGTAAATACAAAATTGAAGTATGAGAAATCACAAGAATTCATCAAAAGGCACAACAATAAAACAACAATGATATTAAAGTTCAGTGCCAAAGCAACTACACAAAATAAATAATGACTAGATCAATATTTTATTTCCAGCTAACGAAGAAAAAATCCAGTCAAATCTGAAAATGTCAAGGAAAATGCCAACTCACAATTTTTAGAAAATATATTTTTTCTTACTTAACCGAGTACTCAACAACGAAGAAATACCAAATAATTTCAAAGAGTCATTCATTTTAGCGATCTATGAAAAAGACGATCCTAATCTCCCGGAAAACTAAAGAGGTATCTCTGTTCTTAATTCGTTACGAAAATTGTTTACTCAGAAGCTATATCTTTAGGCTGGGTTACGAGCTAACCTCTCTACAGTTGATCAAATTTTTACTCTAACAAAAAAAAACAATCTCTATGCTATTTGTTGTAGATTTTAAAGCTGCATTTGATACTTCAAACAGAAACCTATTGCTTTTCAAACTAAGAGGTGTTGGATTATCATCAAAATTTTTAAGAACTTATGAGAAACTTCATTCAAATACAACAGCGGTAGTTTCTAATGGTAAAACCTCTTTGCAGCAATTTAAGACAGAAGTGGGTGTCCCGCAAGGTTGCATTTTGAGCCCTTTGCTCTTCTCACTATTTATTAACGACATTGGAAACAGTGTTATATTATGGTGATTTGCTTGTTAAGGTGCTTTTATATGCGGATGAACTTGTCATTTTTACTGATAATCCAGTAACTCTTCTACAACTGCAAATTAACAAACTTAACCAGTATGTAACTCTTGGGATCTTCAAATAAATACTATAAAGTTGAAAATTATGGTTTTTAGATCTAATAATCATATTGTTACTGAAGCTATCGCTTATAGAAATACTTATCTTTATCTCTTTTAGAATCAATCTATTATTTTTTTTTAGCTTAATTAAAAGCCGAAAAAACAATTATTTATATTGTTGTTTTTTTAAAGATTTAGAAACTACTGCACAAATCACTGGACTTGATGAACAGCTAATAAAAAAGTTCATCATTTTAAGAGTCTTGGCTTCTGGGATTAGTATTGACGTAAATAAATTTTCTGCATTGCTCGATGAAACAAGAGATCTCTATCTTTAACTTTATAGGTGGTATTATATGCCCATCAGTGTTCATAAGCTTTTGATTCATGGCCCGGATATAATTTAATTTTTTTATAAACCCATTGATCAACTTTCGGAAGAAGTTCTAGAAGCTAGCCATAAAGATTTTCGAAAGCACCGCCTAGCTCACACTAGAAAATCATCCCGAAAGTTTGCAAACAAAAGCTTAATGACTGTATTGCTGCTAAGATCCTACTTTATGACAATATAGGAACACACATTCAAAACTTTCGAAAGAAGATGACAAAGAGTTACATGAATACACACTGATTCCGGAAAATTCGAATTCACGATCGCAAATTCATCGACATTTCGTTCATGTCTATGAACATCATCAGGTGTGGCAATTAATCGATATTATAAATTGGTTGTAATTTTATTACATTGAAAAACTACGAAAACTTACATTTGTTACAAAAATGTTGCACTTAATAAGAAAATCATTTGTTTCACAACATTTTTTACAAAAATTAAAAAATTAGACCTAACAACACAAAATTCAATTGATAAGTAACAGGCATAGGAAAATTAGTGTCAAAAGATCATATTATAATAAGTTTTTATTCTCATGTAAACTTTCCGGCTCATGGTGTTGTTGGCGTTGATGATATGCGTTGTTAAAGATACAGTGTTCAATGTTTAAAAAATAAGGTTTTCAACCTTGAATTCCATTTCACATGCAGACTTTAACAAATCTAAAGAAAAACGAAAGCCAGTTAAAAAATGTAAAGGGATTCAATCACTTCTGTCATCAGGGTTAAAGGTCTTGTATTAATAACTTTTTCAAATTCAATGAGCAATGTGCTTGAGCACAATCTTCCCGCTAAGGACAAGATGCTTTCAAAATCCGCCTACCACGATGATCTTTTGGCAATGAACGTATACCCTTACTTTTTACGAAACCTTATACAACTCTGAAACCAATATATAATTTCAGACTTTTAACTCCTTTGATGCGCAATTGAACGTCTTGGCGTTATCATAATAAATTGTTCTGGGCTTACCCCTTTTAGTGAAAAATCTTCTTATAGCAAGCAAACAACATTTGGACTTTAGGTCTTCAGCGACGATAAATTGGCAGCAGCATATTTGATGTACAAAGCTCCAGCGTAATCTATACCTGTCAAGTCAAAGGGCTTTGAAGTTAGCATTCTGTCTCCTTAAAGAGGAGCAATCAATTGGCTTTGAATTAGGTCAAGTCAGAAGTTTAATGCAACCCTTGCATTCCGAAATCACCGATTTAACAACTGTCTGCCTCTGATAATCCAGGACCTCATCCTTAATTCCACTATGTAACATTAGATTAAGGGCATGTAATACTATGAGGATGATCTTAGTCACAGAAGAACTTTTGGGTCCTTGGGGTTGTACCATCTTTGTTATAGTTCCAAAGTCGGATGAAGAATAAATAAATCTGAAGTATTTGTAACTTTGATAGCTTTCTTAATGACCTCAATTTTTTCTTGAAATTCATTTTGTTGGACGATAATTATTAGATACTTTTAAAACCTTTCAGTTTGACTGCGGTTATAACTCCTTTTCTTAGAATAAACTTTTGTACCTCCACTTTTTCGAAAAAACTCAGTCTTAGAATGGAAACGGCACGGACAAGCAATAAGATCATCTTCAGAAGTCTATCCCAAATGCTGCAGTCCTCAGTTGATAAAAGAGGTTCCACCAGTTTGTTCCTGTCAAAATAAAAAAAAGCAAATCGGTAGGAATATCGTTATGAAAGTGTTCAAAATGCCAAGTTTTAGAATCACTGGCTAACCACGGCAGCCATAGCTCAGAAATTGCTTAAACTGATGTCCTCACAGCACGAGTTAGCAGATCAGCAGGATACTTATCAAAGTCAACTTATCAACCTTTAAATTTCTTCCACTTTATTTTTCACTTATACCCTCCACTTCATTTTTGAAGAATTTGTGATCCAACAGAAAGTGATCTTTGAATCCGTTTAAAGACAAATACGAAAATCTTGAGATTCTTTAAAACATATGAGATAAGTCTTGCTTCAAAACTAGATGTAGTAAGTTCCAATTTTAGCAGAGTCAAAGATTGTTCTAATATTCTTTTAAGGGGATACCAAGTTTTTTGCACAAATAAATTGTATTGAAGTTTAGTTATTACCGGTTATTTGTCTAAAACCACCCTTGCTTGCGTCAGGAAAAGAATGAAGCTTTTTGTATTCAGTATCTTCTCACGAAAACGCAACTTGGCATGAAAGCTTCTTTCAGATCCGCTACACCGCTATAAAAGAAATAGAATTCTTCCAAGATGTCAGCAGCTTCTCATCCTAATCAATTTTTCGTATCCACATCATTTATAATAATTATTTGAATATAATGAAAATAGTCAATGTTTGTCAACACAACTTGAAAGTATTAACATACGTCAACAGACTTCAATTTACATATCGTGGAATAAAAGAAAATAAATGTTGTATAATAATTTTTGTAAAGAGAAGCTTCAGGTAAGTTTAAAAAGAGTTTCAACCAATAACAAGGGACTGAGAGTTGTGTCCTTTAAACCTTATTAAATTCCCTATGTTAGCTCTATTGATAAAGCCAATTTGCTTGCTGTCAATTGGACGCTGCCAGAGAGTGTCCTGAGTCCTCCTGTTCTTAAAAGCGTAACCGATTTTATGGGACAAATCTTCTTTAGAATTCGTACAATTGCAAGAATACTGAAAGACCTTGACATACACAAATCAGCTGGCTGTATAATATTCCCCCTTTTGTTCTGCAGAGGTGTTCTTAAACGCCGGCAAAACCACTAAGTAAGTTTTTTCCAACTTTCTAACTCTACAGATCTCTTTCCGAGCGGATGACATTTGTACAGCCTTTAAAAAAGGTGAATCATCCTCCCTCACTAACTATCGCCCAATAACACTCATGATCCTTCTTTCCAAGGTCATGGAAACGCTGATTAATTATCAGCTTAAGAAATATCTTGAAGAACGGAAGCTTCTTAATGACCGGCAGTATGGCTTTCGTAGCAATAGGTCCACTGGTTTTATCATAGTTTATTTCACCGAAAAGTGGAACAAATGTTTACATCGTTTTGGAGAAAGTAAGATTATTGAACTTGATATTTCAAAGGCATTTGATAGTGTTTGGCACCAAGCTCTCTTATGCGTGCTTTTGGTATTGACGAATCTCTTATTTGTTGGTTTATAAATTACCTTTTTAACCGTTTAATACAAGTTGTATTGGATGTTTTCTAGTCTGATATTCATAAAATAAATGCTGATGTTCCCCAGAGTTCCGTTTTGTTTCCGACTCTCTTTTTAATATTCATAAACGATCTTTCGTCTGCCACTTCTCATCCATTAAACTGTTTAGTTAAGATAGTATCCTCAGCATTTCATATTCGTGTCTAGATTTACATCCTTGTCCTCCGGATGTGGAACTTCAACGGCAGCGTATGATAAGCTCATTAAATTCTGATCTCGACAGCATTGTACAATGTAGAATCAAAAACCGTGTAGAATTTAATGCTTCGAGAACTCAATGTTGTCTCTTGTTAAAGAGTAACCCACCCCCGATGCCGCTATCCATGAGCGACACTTTCATATCACAGATCACCTCTTATGGAATGATCACATATCCGATATTGCCAAAAATGCTGCTGGGTGCTGAGGATTCAACCGAAGGCGACGGTGCAAGAACTTTTGTCAATGTTGTCTCCTGTCGTTAAAGAGTAACCCACCCCCGATGCCGCTTTCCATGAGCGACACTTTCATATCACAGATCACCTCTTATGGAATGATCACATATCCGATATTGCCAAAAACGGTGCAAGAAATTTTGTCACCCCTTCTGATCTGTCTATAATTTACAAAGCCTTCATTCGTCCAAAACTTGAATATAACTCGCATATTTAGGCAGGTGCCCCTAGAACAAGTTTAAGTATTTTGAACAGGTTCCAAAAAAGAGCTTTGAAAACGATATGCGATAGAACTATAACCGATACAATTACGTCACTCAAACACCGCCGCAATGTCGCATGCCATTCGTTGTTCTACCGATATTTTTATAAACAGTGTTTTGTCGAATTAGCCAGTTGCTTTCCCCTTCAAACAATTAAGCAGTAATAATCATACTTCTAGGAATGCACAACAGTTTAACCTTGAGCTCAATTTCGCATGTACTATCAAGTATAGAGATTCTTTTTTTTAACCGCACATCAAGAATGTGGAATGTTTTACCCAGCTTTGTTTTTCCCTATCATTTTGAAATGCAAAACTTTAAGACCAATGTGCATCGGTTCTTAATCCTTCCTATTTTCCTAAAGCATAGACTGTGTTAAAACTTCAAACATGTTAAGGGTAATAATTACCTCCTAGGTAGCTCGTTAATTATAAAAAATTTAAATATTGTCCGTTAGTTTTTTGCTGAGACCAAATCAACTTTTGCTCTTAAAAAACGCAAGATAAAATAAATCAACCCAATTCCTTATTCCTTTTGATGAAATGGTCTACAAATATAATTGAATGTCGATTTTCAGTGAGGGTTAAGACGGCGGCGTCCCTGACACAATTACACATTTTAAAGTGTATTTATTTTCTGTGACTGTCTCTCTTTTATATGGAACTTTATTTTATTTAATAAATTATTAGCAAAACTCAGATCTCCCCAATGTCATGCAAATATTTAACCTTAAATAACACCACCATCATAAACGAGTATCCAAGTCTACTCCAAGCTTAGCCCCAAAAAGTACAAACAATAAATATTTATGTGCAAACATGGCATAAGCTGTCGGTTCTTTTTTTTTCTTTTCAAAAGCATTTCTGTCCAATTAAACATTCACATAGGAAACGGAAATGGTTTTATTTGTTTTTATTCTGTGTCAAACACAGAACAACAACAAAAAACACGCAAATAAAGATAAAAAGCAGTTTCTATCGTTTTAAAAAGTTTTTGTGTTTCTTTTTTCAATTTTTTATTTATAAGAATCTTTGTTTTTATTTCTATCTCCATTTCCAGACGAAACATTAGAAAAAAACACGACTCACAAAACATTTTTAATGAATTCATTATACGCTACCGTGCCGCCATGCTGTTATCCTCTTTTGACCAAATACATAGAACTCTATATCATTATGAACACCAGCCATTCAGTATAATTATTACCAGTTGCTACCATCATTTGGAACAAAAAGTTTCCATTTCAATTTTCCATTTAAAATTAATGACCTTGAACTGAACGTGCAAGGATCTAAAACCATCAGAAGTTAGGTGTCAGAGAGGGGGCTTGTTTTCAGAACTTCCCAGGAACTAGAGTAAAACTCTAGCTGTTTGTGGTTTTACTAATTGTCCAGAGGAAAGAACTGATGAGCAACATTCTTTTTGGTCATTTGATTGTTGCTTGTATTCATACTAGGTTTGAGTCCTTTTCAATTCTAAAATACAAATGTATTGATTTCCTTGCTCATTATTATGATTCTTAGTGAAATATTTTTTAATTTCATAAACTAAACAACTATTTCAACTAATTCCCTTAAATTTTGCACCTTGATAAAGAAAAAAATAATAGTAAGTATACGCCCAGTTCATCATTATTGTAATTATCGTTTTTTAACATATTTACAACAGTTTGGCTTTGAAAAATTTAAAATATGGAAATATTCCCAAACATAATTGAAAACACAGAAGGATTTTTGAGTCTACGTCATTTAAATATTTTGAAGGTATTTTCTTAACATTATAAGTTTATTTAAAACACCATTTTTTTATAACATAAATTCAAAACCCCTGTACACTCAAAAGTCGAGTTGTTCCCCTTAATTCTCATCCAAGTTCTCTTCGAACTTTTTGAAATGAATGAATTTTCCATTCCCCTAGTTAAAACCGTTGTGTCATTAAGCATTTCAAGCTTTGTGATAATGGGGCGAATAATTTTAAAAAAGAAGCGAAAACAGTGAAAATGTCTACCAAAATAAATCTATCTATAGATACAGACATACTCGTAAATATATACGCACCGTTTATACTTACCAACGCTTAAAATTTTCTCTTTTCATTTGGAATAATTTTAATGAAGGCCAGCTTCAAAAGCGGATTTTGCTAATTTGTTTTTGAAAATTGTTCTATTATCACATAATAAAATTCAGCACCTAATTATACGAAGCCAATGTCATTAACCATCACCAGTTTCAGCACCAATTTCAGTTCAAGAATTAGAAGCAGGACGAACACCAGTATCGCAGTAGCGACAAACATTAGTCATTTTGGTATTTTATAGGAGATGAAAAGCGAGGGAACGAAAAGCTGTGAAAGAAAAGTTTTAGGCAATTAGAAGGATTTAAGAGAAGGTATGTAAGCAAGTTGATATTTAGTTGAAATGAGTCAGTGAAATATAACAAATAAATGAGAACGATGGTTTGGAAAAATGGAGTAGTTTCCAAAAAAGAAAAGGGTAAGCTCCTTTTAGTCTTCTAATCTTATATCATCCCCAGAAACTTGAGAAGATGAAAGTTCTCACATTCTCCATACTACTGTTATGAATTTTATGCCTGGGCATAATAAAATATGAATTGATATCAATTAGGACATTATAGTTGTCAATAACTACAGCAAAAATTGCAAATTTTTTCGTTGTCAATTACTGTCAGGTTGTAGAATCGATTTAAAGGTGCACTGTTTATTGTAAATGATTGCCAAAGGTTAAACTCGCTTAACAGAAAAATTAAAATTTGATTTAGTTCTAATTATTATTATTTCTTCAACAGGTTATTAGAACTTAGAAATCTAATAGAGAACACAGTTTCAGTTAGAACTTCATACAAAATTGGAACAATAGTAAAATTGAAATGATCATTTATTTAAATTGACAACATCTTCAAACAAATTACTGAAGCTAATTGGGCAGATTCAAGTTCTTCTCAGACTTCTGGGACTTTACTGTCCAATTGATGAAGCAGAAGAATAAAATATAAAAAAATCTACTATTTCTTCTTTTTTCCTTTTTGAGTTAAGCTACAGCTGACAAATTGGGAAAATTTTGTTTATAATATTTAAAAATACAGAAGCGAGAAGAAGTGTGGGAAAAGTGAGATGTCTAAACGTCCAGCTTAATATCTTAAAAAATATGAACTGTCCAATTTTAAAACAGTTTTCCGTTAAATCAAAACTAAGAAACTTTCTATTTTTATTGATAGAATGTCAGAAATATAATTTTAAAAAAATCGTACCGGGTGCTATGAGAGCAATGAATAAATCGATGGAACTTGTTTTTATTAAAATGTGTTCTAAAATCCTTAAAACTCATATTCAAAAATTTGTATCGAACACTACGAAAAGGATTGCGGGAGTGAAGAAATATTCGAGCTATAAAGATTTTTAAAACAAAGTTTCAAAGATAAACAGAGATTTATTACAACGATTCTTTAATTAATCTAAGAACTTTGTCCCGGAGTTGGAATTAATTCTTTTTACTTGAGGTTTTCAAAAATGTTGACTTCACTTCATTGAAATTAAGCTTTAAACGTACTTTTAAGCAATTGACAGAATTGAAATATTCACACTGGTAACTTAAAATGTATGTTCGTCTGTAAGAAAAAATTGTCAATTGGATATAAAAACAGAGGCTGGGATGTGACCCACACTGATAACCTACCAACCAGCCTGTCGATTTGTCTTGCTTAAAAGTTTGTAGGTTTTCGTGTTGGGTTAAAAAATTAACAGTTGAATTATTCTTAAACAAATTTAAATTACCAAACAATGTTTTTCATATAAAGAAATAGTTAAGTTTGAAAATCTAGTTTTTTTAAGTAGATTTTTAGTCGAAAACAAATTTTTACCAATTTTAGTAGGATTTCTTAAATTTTTACAAATTGAATGAATGAAATTAATTTGAGAGATATCAAGAACTGAACATCAATTTTTACCAAATTTGTAGGTTTTATTTTAATATGAAAAAACGGACTATTAGATTAAAAAAAAACTACTGAACATCGAAACCAATATTTTCTGTGAAATAAAAAAAAGTTTAATTTTTGAAAAGCTATTTGAGTCATAAATTTTTACCGACTTTTTGTGTAAGGTTTTTATTTTTTGAATAAAAAAACTGTCAGTAAGTTTTTTTTTTAAACTATATTTTTTAAAAGATTAAAGTAGTTTAAAGCTAATATCTCAAATTTTGGAAAAGATATTTGAGTCGAAAATCAATTTTTACAAACTTTTGTTAAATTTTCTTTCAAGTTTTTATTTTTTGTAAAAAAAAAAACTTTTAACTCAATTTTTCTCAAAATTTTACTAAATGATAACAACAATATATTTAAAAAGATAAAAGTAGTATAAAGCCAATATCTCAAAGTTTTGAAAAGATATTTAAATAGAAAATCAGTTTTAACCAACTTTTATCAATTTGTTCGTTTAGGTTTTTATTTATTGTAAAGAAAACTGTCAATTTTATTTTTCTCAAAATTTTTCAAAATGTTAAAAACAATATTTCTTATCGGTTTAAATTAATTGGAAGCAATAATCTGAAATTATTGAAAAGATATTTGAGTTGAAATTCAATTTGTACCAACTTTGAGTAATGTTTTTTTAGGTTTTTATTTTTTATAAAAAAAACTGTCAATTCGAATTTTCTCAACATTTTACCAGATGTTAAAAACGTTATTTTTTAGTTGCATAAAAATTGTTTTGGAGATAAAATTATTACGCATTAGTAAAATTTTCGAGGTGAACATTTTTTTTGTTCAGTTTTTCTGATTTATGAAATTTGATTTTTTCAAAATATATACTTGTTTTATATCACGTTACATTTTATTATATAAAACTTAATTCAAGTCTCTAGCTTTTTTGGTTCATGAGATATTTAGAGTTAACCAAAATGTTCACATTGTTTTTAAACTGCTATGGTAAAAAAACTACCAACGCAATTTTCTTGAGAGCCCTTCTGCACCTTTCTGTCTTATTATCTGTATAACAAAATTTATTTGAAATCGATATCTCTTCTGGTTCTTGAGCTATGGCCGACGAAAAAAACTTCGCGAACGTACGAACGTATGAACACACGCACAGACATCTTTCTAAAAATCTTTTTTTTCGACTCTAGGAATCTTGAAACGTCGAGCAATTTAAAAATTATCGATTCGAAAAATCGGGCCCATTACAATAACTTCCTATGGGAAGTTAATAACTAATAACAACAACAATGTCTTGCATAAGATAAATTAATTAAGATTTCAATATCTTTCATTTTTTAGAAATATTTATGTAAATCGAAAAACAATTGTCACCAGTTTTTCGTTATCGGGTAGATGTAGAAATGGAATAAAAAAAGCTGTGTGTGAGGATTAACAAAATTATTTTTTATTTGAATGACGCATGTATACCATTAAGTGTGGATTATGACAAATAGTGAGTGATGTGCTAGCGATCAATTAATTTGTTTGCTTGCTAATTTATAAGTTAACTCTTATATCAGTTCTTGCTTTGGAAAAGATCAAATCAAGTCAAATTAACTTAAAATTAGTAATTGTCAGTGATTTCTTTTTGTGAAATAATCCATTAATTTGGAAGGTTTAATCGCATTTTCTATTCACCTCTAAATATAAACTCACTCAAAAAATCTACCGCTTAAATTGTCAAACACAATATAAACATGACCCACCAACACAATATAAAAACAATGAAGCTGTCACGCTCTCCGCACACACCCGCACAAGTACAGACACGAGCAGGAAAGGCCAAAATTGCAAAAGACTCACCTAAAATATCAGCAACATCATCTGCATCATCAACACCATCGTTAACAACATTATCTTCATTAACATCATCGTCATCAACAACTGACGTCACTATAATTTTGGACAAAATAAAATCTCAAGGCATCTCACTTTCACGACAATTGAAATCAATGGAAGAGAATCTAACAACACGTATCAGCGCCATAGAATAAAAAATGAAATTGATTGATGCCTTGGAAAACAATATTAACAAGCTTAACGACCGCGTCACTGTTTTAGAAACATTTTTTGCACGGGTGGAATGCCTAGAAATGGAAGTCAACAAAATAATCTCTACAACACCGCTAAACAACAATAACAATGAAGACACCGCTTTTTCAAATAACACCGTTTGCGCCGAAATCACTAATCTAAAAGCACAAATTGAAGCACTAAACGTAAAGAATTTAGCAGCAGATGCCATTCTCATAGGAATACCGACGATTGCAGGTGAAATTTTAAAAAATATTTTTAATAACATCTGTCACACGTTGAATTTGCAACCACCAAAACTGTGCCGAATTTTTCGCGCAAGCCAAAGAGAAGACTCAATTGTTATTGTAAAATTTTTGTCCGCACACGATAAAAACACAACACTTAAGGCGTTTGCCGATTTTCGCAAAAGAAACTCGCGACAGTTAATTTTAAGAGACATCGGTGAAGATTCGAACGCTCCGATCTATTTCCACGAGAGTTTAACCAAAAATAATCGGAACATATTACGACACGCAATTCGTCTTAGGCGCAAACATCAACTGTTTTCTGCTTTCACTTCAAGCGGAATTGTTTACATTAAATTAAATAACAATGATGTGCCTAGAACAGTTAACTCAGTTGATATGCTGAAATCAATGGTCGAAACTTGCAAGCGAAAAGCAAATACAAATAATAATGAAGAAGAGCCAGCAGAAAACAACAACAATGAAATTCTTATTAATTGCAACAACTCAAGTCCCGAAGCTGAGCAAAACAATGACAACAAAAATGAAGCTTCTCAATAATGCATACGCAATGCACACACATCAGCGCTGTCTCCCAAGGAATTTTAGCACTTTTGGTATTTTTTCTTTTTATATATTTCATTTAACTAATTCTATTTCCCTTTTTTTTAATATCTTTTAAATATTTTCTTCTTTTAAACTGTTTAATTGTTTCTAGTCGATTTTTATTTTTGGAAATCTATTCAACATTTTTTCTACCCAAAAAATTGAAATTTCTTTTTCTGGCATCTTTCTTTATGAAACAAATAGCAATACAAATTTCAACAAAACAGGGACTATGCTCAAAGTTTTTCGAAACTGTTACGATGGATTATCTGTATGTCACATAAATGCTCAAAGTCTGCTCAAACACTTGGATGAATTTAAAAGTACTTTCAATGATTCCAAAATGGACATCATTTGCGTATCTGAAACATGGTTGACCGAACAAGTTGATAGCTGCTTATTGAGCACCGGTAACTTTAAAGTTTTCAGATCTGATCGTACTGTTTCTAGGGGAGGGGGAGTGGCTATTTTCATAAAAAAATGTTTCAAAAGCAAGTTAATAAGGAGTACAGACAATAATAGTGGACTGCAATACCTATTTATAGAAGTCACTTGTGCATCCAATAAATGTCTGATTGGTGTTATCTACAAACCTCCTAACATAACAGACACAAACATCATTACAGACATTCTAGAGGAAGTAACACCTAACTTTAACCACATAATTATTGCAGGAGACTTAAATATTGATCTATTAGATAAACATAACAGTAGGACCAAAAATTTCAACGAAAATCTATTATCCATCAACCTTTTTCCAGTTAACACTGATCAACCCACGCATTTTACTTCGTCTAGCTCCACTCTACTTGATACATTCCTGGTGAATCAACCACATCTTGTGAACTTCTATGGGCAGCTTGATGTTCCCGGATTTTCCAAGCATGACTTAATTATCGCTTTTTATAACATTAACCTAAATCCGACCTCAGAAACAGAAAGCATTTCATTTAGGAATTTTGAGTTTTTTTTTTTGCACGCCGAGGAATAGACTGTTTTGGGTTCCGCTGTACATTTTCACGAACCGCTTTCTTTGAATGTGTTGGCTGATTGTTTACTGCGTCTCAAAGAGTCGATTGTGAGGGGCCACTGCGTCTACGGTAAAATGAGAGCAAGTTTTATCATTTGAATGTGCTGTTTAATCGTGTAACTTGCCATGACATTTGGCATAAATTACTGAATAATAAACAAAAGATTTGACAGATGTCACCAAAATCAAATGGCTTCTACGTGCGCCACTTGAAAATCTCTTTATCTTGGACAAAAGTATCCCAAACTTTCGCACAGACATTTCTCTAAAAGCCTTTGATTTTGTTCTATTGACCTCGAAGATTCGAGAAATTTCAAAATTGTGCAAGATTACAAGAACTTCCTATAGAAAGTTTCATTTTTAAATTTTTTGTAAATTTTTAGTTCTAAATGTTAGTAAATCATATTTTTATAGACGAGTATAATATTTCCAATAAATACAATTTAATCAGGCAATGGAGATCGTTACATTTTGCACTTAAAATTGTTTATTACTACGTCTAACAAATTCAAACACAGTGCGAACATTTGGTAATCGAGTTTGGCAAACCATAGCACATTCTTGATGTGCCACTGAAAAAAGAATCTCTAAACAGATGACCACTCTTAGTTGTTTGGGCATTACAACGAAATTGTTAAAAGGTTGAATGTAAATGGCTAGGTGGTTCCAGGTCATAAGGAACTAAGGACTATCGGCTTACAACTCTCAAACATTCTTGTGTGCGATTGGATGGGTTTTGATAGAACATTGCTTGTAAATTTTTCCAAAAGACAACGAAGAGAAGGTTGATAAATGTTATTTTTGGTCATGTAAATGTTCCATTGACATAAATGATATAAGGTTTTTATAAAAAGCTACACATTGTAAGAATTTCTTCAATAAATCTCTTAATTTACGACCATTGTCTTATTCAGAAAATTGTCTAGAACCTTATTTTGTGATTCATCGCTAATGATGTTGACATAATCCACACATATTGTTATGTAAGACCCAACTCACCAGAAATTCTAACATTTATTTGACACCATATGAAATTCCTATTCCTCTGTCGCTGGATCTGCTCTACACTTCACCAATCAATATACAACCCCACTCCCCTTTTCCATCACAGCCCTTTTATTCGCACCATCATCAACTACCCCATACCACATTATAGCGAGCAACAACAACAAAAAAAGAACTCATTAATTATGCATAGAAATTATAATAATTTCTCGCTCCTACTCTGACCGGAAGTGGAATGTTATAGGCCTTAATGCGAAGCCTGTTTCATAAAGAGCTTAACAAATTTGGTCCTTTAGTAGCTATGGGAAAAAGGCATCTCCCGCACCTTTTTGCAGCTGTGACTATTTATGGTGACATTTTAGCGAGAATAATTATAATGAACATTTCTCTTCCTTTCGTCCCTTCGTCCTTTCGTTTCTCGTATCGTCCCTAAGTTGTTATATATGTATGTATGAATGTTAGGTGAGCAGAAAAAGAAATAACTAAAATGGCCGCGGGAAACCCGGACGATGATTTATGTGGGTAAATCGGATGTGAATATTTCAAAAACCAGGGAGGCTGAGAGTTATATCGTAGTTAACTCGCTATTCTCTTTCCCTTTTTTGGGCCACACCGCCCTACCCTACACCGTGACGTGATGGTGGTGTAGTGTGATTCTAAATGAAACTTTATGTTCACAACCAAAAGGATATTTTTCACGACCAAAGCGTTGTACAATTATAATAAATTTACGTCTCATGTCACACTTTATCTGATGCAAAAATACACGTACCCTACAATGTTGTTAGAAAAAAGGGTTACAGAACAGATTTTCAGTCAGTGGAATGAGAATTTAGCAACAACAACAAACAAAATAAATATATAAAACTTCATACACAATGAATAAATAAATAAATAATTTAAATTTATGCTTCATTTGCAAAATTTCCATTGGAGAAAGTTTTTGATACGACGACGAACGTATCCTATGTGAAATAAGGCAATTTGAAAAATATCCATATACTTTATGTTGTTAGAAACCTATGGAAATAAAAACGGTGTTTGAATTTTGCTGACCGAATTACGTGTGACATATAAATCAATGAGGGTATTTTATGCAAATTCTAATGGATTTTCGTCAAAGAATATGTCTCTATTTTGGCTGCACAAAATTCACGTACAAAAATAAATATTTTATTTCAACAAAAATTATATATCTTTGAAAATCAATAAATTTTGCTGCATGACGTATACTAAAATATTGGCAAAATGGTGATATTTTCATTGCAGGCATAACTAACAAAAAGAGGGTAATAGAGCAGATAGCTAAACTATATCGTTGCCAATGTGACTTGCAATAATTTTGTTTGATGAGAACATTAAATTCTGACGTTGTACAGTGGCAGAATAATTCAATTCAATAGCTCACATAACTCGTTGCTGTGTAAGCCTCGTATATCAAAACCAACGTTTTTGAAGTATATAAAAACCAAAAATAATTTCCCTTAAAACAAACACAACATTCAAACTCTTTAAAAAAAATCACAAGGTTCTGTATCTGACATCTAAATTACACTTTTCCGATGGTATTTCATAAGCGGTGTCGCAAATAATATTTTTTTAGTATAAACAATAGTTTTTATTTTAAAAAATATACTTTTTTGTGTATTTCAAATAAGTGTGCAGAGAAAATTTAATAATTCTACATCCTTTAGGCTTTTTGAAAATGTATATATTGAGTTATTGTTTCCGTTCCTATATCAAATTTCTTCTCATTTTTCAAACCAGAACCAGTAGAGATATTGACTTCAAATATAGCTTTTTAACAGACAATAACATCAGGAGTTCGCTAGCAACTTCAATTCAAAGCTTTATTAAACAATGTATCGTGATACCATAATAGCGTAGTTTTGAAAAAACTGCAATTATTTGTATAAACCCAAAACAAAAAATTAAAAATTAAATTCGTCACTTCAAATGTTTTACCAACAATGATAAAACTTAAAAAAATTATTGTATTCATCGCAGAGTAACGTTTTTGACTTCTGGTACAAATTTAAAAACAAATTGAAATAACGATATTTTTGCAAACAAATATAAAATACCAAAGTTAGAATACGCTTGGATCAATTAATATTTTTTAACATTATTAAACTGTTTTAGAAAAATAAAACATCCCAACACAAAATAGGAATCTTCAAAAAAAAATACTACACAAAATTGGTAAAAGCTGTTGTGCGATTCCAATATCTCGAAATAAGCTAATGACTTCAAAATTATTTCATCCTGTATCCAAAACTTGTTTGCTAATGAATTCTCCAACAAAAGTCGGGTAATGTTCTAAGAAACATACAATCAGGACTTTTTTTATAAAAAAATAAAATTATTAAAAAATGGTTTTTGACTTAAAATTTCAGGAACAAAAACAGGCATTGAAAAAAACTTATTTTCTCGTCTGCAAAATATAGTTGATAACTTTTAGTCGATGTTTTATAAAAAAAATGCATTACAAAAATTTTTACCAAAAACAAAAACGACAAGAAAGTGATAGTAAATTCTTTTCCGACTCAATTAAATAGTTTTTTAATTTTAAGGGAGAATATTGATTTTAAAAAAGAGCCTGGGATGCGACCCACACTGATAACTTCCCATCCCGTCTGTCTATTTTTCTTGCTTAAAAGTTTGTCTTTATGTACTATTGTGCTCGTATCAATTTTTACCAAATTTGCGTACAATTTTTTGTTGATTTTATTTCTTATGAAAAACGGACTGTTAAATTTTTATAAAAAATTACTGAATATAGAAAACAATATTTTCTGTAAAATAAAATAAGTTTGAAGCCAATATTTCAAATTTTTCAAAAGATATTTGAGTCGAAAATCAATTTGTACCAACTTTTGTTAATTTTTTTTTAGGTTTTTAATTTTTTGTACAAAAACCGTCACTTTGATTTTTTTTTAAAATTTTACTGAATGTTAACAACAATATGTTTTGAAAGATAAAAATAGTTTAAAGCCAATATATTTTTGAAAAGATATTTGAGTCGAAAATCAATTTTTACAATATTTTATACAGTTTTTTTAGGTTTTAATTTTTTGTAAAAAAACTGTCACTTGGATTTTTCTCAACATATTTCAGAATGTTGAAAACAATATTTTTTATAAGATAAAATAGGTTTGAAGCCTAAATTTCAAGTTTTTGAAAAGATATTTGAGTCGAAAATCAGTTTTTAACAACTTTTATTCTTTTTTTTTAGATTTTTATTTTTTATAAAACATGTGAATTCGATTTTTCTTAAAATTTTATCAGATGTCAAAAACTTTATTCTTCGTTGCACAAAATTGTTTTAGAGATGAAATCATATTTAAATCTTAAAACTTTGGAGGTGACACATTTTTTGTTCTGTTTTTTATGATTTATAAAAAAACCGTTAAATGGAATTTTTTCAAAAAATATACTTGTTTGGTATCACGTTACAATTGATGATATAAAATTTAATTCAATGCTCTAACAGTTTTGGTTCGTAAGATATTTAGGGTTAACCAAAATGTTCACCTTTTTTTCAAACTGCTATGGTAAAAAACCCACCTACGCAGTTTTCTTCAGAGCCCTTTCTGCATCTTTCTGCCTTATTATCTGTATAACAAAATTTATTTGGAGTCGATATCTCTTCTGGTTCTTGAGCTATGGACAACGAAAAAAACGTCGCGAAAGTATGGATGTACGGGCGTACGAACGTACGTACCCACGCACGCACAGATGTATTTCTAAAAATCTTTTATTTCGACTCTAGGGACCTTGAAACGTCGAGAAATGTCAACATTTTCAATTTGACAAATCGGACCCATTAGAATAACTTCCTATGGGAAGTTAAAAATATAAAAGTAATATTAAAAACAAGTATTTTAAATTTTTTTTAAGATAGTTTAAATCGAGGTTTAGATTTGAAATCATGTCTAAAAATAAACTCTAAAAGATTTTTTTTTTCAATGAACACACCTTGAGAGCATTAATTTCAGGACTTCTTAAAGCTTCATGTAGTGTCAAATAAAAACTCAGAAGATGCATAACATATTTCAACTGTATCTGAAAACAAGAATTTGTAGATGGATAGTCATAATATATTCTATTAAATTAAGAACTTAATTTTGTAAGGTTAACTGAGCCTGAAAAACACGATTTTTGTTTGTCTTTAGCATTTTTAAAGAGCCATTATTTTAAAAACCCTAATCTGATAAAAGAATTATGAGGAAATATTTCTATTCAGGACAATTTTATCCTAAAAAATAATATTGTGACAGAAAATAAAACTTAACACTGTTTTGAAATATTTTTGGTAATATTAAAAATTTTGTATTGAATTTTTAACTTTCTATATTTAATTATTTTTATTATTCCAAACAATAGAATTGAAAATTTTGACATTTCTCGACGACGACAAAATAAAAGTTCGGGAAGTTTTTTTCGTCGCCCATACCTCAAGAACCAGTAGAGATATCGACTTAAAATAAACTTCGTTATATAGATAATAATGCAAAAAGATGCAAATGGGAGTTTCAAAAAAATTTAAGGGCTATTTTTTACCATAGACATTTTTAAGAAAAACGTGAAAATTTTGGTTAACACAAAATATTTCACGAACCAATAACGCTACCTGAATTTAATTGTATAATTTATATTATGACACGATACCAAACAAACATATTTTTGGGAAAAGATCCACTTTACAGTTTTTTCATAAATCAAAAAAACTGACAAAAATATTTGTCAGCTCGAAAATTTTACGAACAAAAATTGATTTTATTTTCCAAAAAATTTTTTACAACGAAAAATAACGCTTCTTACATCTGGTAAAATTAAAAAAAAAAAAAAAAAGTTGACAGTTTTCATACAAAAATAAAAACCTAAACACAAAGTTATTAAAAGTTGGTAAAAATTGATTTTTTACTTAAATATCTTTTCAAACATTTATATTTTGGTTTAAAACTGATCTCATTTTATAAAAATAATTGATTTTAACAATCGGTAAAATTTTGAAAAAAATCGAATTGACAGTCATTTTTACAAAAAATAAGAACCAACAAGAAATAATACTAAAACTTGGTAAGAACTTACTTGCGACTCAAAAATCTTTTCAAAATTAAAAAAAAAATGTCTTCAATTTATTTTAATCTCACAGAAAATATTATTATCGACATTTAATACATTTTTTTATAAGAATTCAACAGTCAGTCATCCAATTTGTATTTGTTTATATAAGAAATAAAAACTCTTAAGAAATGCTACTAAATTTTTTAAAAATTGGTTTTCGACTAAAAATCTCGTTGACTAAAATAAGATTTTGAAATCGAACTATTTCATCATTTATGCAGAATATTGTTTTTAATTTAATTTTTTTTTTCAAATAGTTCAAATGGTATCTTTTTTAACAAAACAAAAAAAACTACAAACCTTTTAAGCAAGACAAATCGACAGACGGAATGTGCAATTATCAGTGTGAGTCGCATCCCAACCTGTTTTTTCTTAAAAAGTTTCCAAATGATAACAACACTATTTTTCTATTAAACTAAACAAATGTAAAATAACATCTTTTCAAGACGTTTACTTCGAAAATTATTATTTAACAATCTTAAGTATATTTTGTATGTCAACTCTCGAATTTTTATCAACTTTTGAACTTTATTGATAACTTCTTGAGAAGAGACTTTTAAAGTATAATTTCACTTAAAAACTAAATTGAATTAAAAGAAAAAAATATTTTTAGTAACTCAAGTGCCATAATTTCTTCATAAATGTCGTCTTAAAAAAAAGCTAAAACAAGCTACTCGTATTTCATATTTATCTATACAATTTACTTATTATTTTATTATTTTGAAGAAGGTCATGAAAAATTAGCTATCACGATGCCATGAGATTGAAGAACGTTTTTTTTTTGTAATACCAGATTTTCTTACAACGCTAAATAATAAGGAAGCCGTTGAAAGGGACTAAGTTATTCAAAATCCTTCCTTTCTTCACTCGCTCTATCTATCGTTCACTTCCTGTCTCTATATCGATCCTTGTAAAAGTCATTGAAGGATTGATTGATGATGTACCATAAAGGTCATTCCATCAATGAATTGAACAACTCTGACTATGAATAATGAATAAGCGTGATTTAAAAAATAAAAAAAAAAGTATGTCTTTTCATTTCTCACAAAAGAAGAGAAGTTGATGTCTATGGGTTCCTATCCTATGGATAATTCTAAGCTGATACGATAGTAGAAATGGCAAAACTAAATGAGCCATCGATGTTGATAAAATGTCTTCATTTAAAAATCCTTTTTCAGGAAAATGATTTTCAGATTTTATTGAATTGCCTTTTTTCTGATGCCTCTGGAAAAAGGGAACAAGAATTTGTGTGAAGCAGTTAACATTCTGTAATAGAAACTTAAGAATTAAAGTAATTTTATATATTTTCAAAGAGTTTTGATTTTTTTTTTTTGAAAAAAACTCACAAAATCAGTTCAGCAAAAAAGGGATACAAAGTTGTATCCAAAAGGCAAAACAAAATTGTCCAGAGCCTGAAGACCCAAAAGTTCATTGGTTGGAGAATTTTTGAAATGCATAACGTCTGTTTACAAACGTTCCTCTGAATTCAAATCCAAATCACACAAATGACCAGAATAACATTCCAACCACTAGATACAGACTCCAGACTCCTTCTGCTTCTGGGTCCATGTCCATCCAATTATACAAAAGAGTGGGTGAATATAACTTCTAGTAGCCTTTTTTTTAATTGTCTTTACATTCTAAAGTAAGATTGAAGAAAGAAAGGATAAAAATGGAAAACATAGACCACCATGTTGATGCAGCAGAACCTAGATTCTGGAAAAAGTAAACATGGTGTTCATGCACAGAGGTTACACGATACCCCAGAGTAATGGCCCACATTTGGCTGAATTGAAAGTGTACACAGTACTACATCATCAGCTACTACTGCAGCTATAGTTCTGCTGTGTTTCGTATACCTTATATAGGTATCAACAGAAGATAGAACATGGAGGCAGAACTCAAGCCAGCCTGGTTAACAACTGATGCATCATGTACGTTATACATAATTCATGTCTCAACCCTTCAACAGAAACAGAGCTGGAAAACATAAAAAGGAAGCCAATATACGGTACTCGTAAATGAAGGTATAGGTTAGGTACCTACCTTATACTTGAGTCCTTTTAGTCCTGAATCCTGACCGAAAGAGAAAGAGAGAGAGATCGAAAGAAAGAACAAAATGTAAGCAAAATCCATTTAGAATATGGAAATGTTGGTTGGTGGTCACTTCTCGTTGATTCGGAGGCATTTTTGTGCAAAAAGTTACAACCATTGACGATTGGCTTTCAGACATAAAGGCAAACATTTCTTTATGGTTATAAGGGCCACCAGTGTTCTTCATTAAGGATTCATTTTCAAAACGAACGAACCAAGGAGCATATACCTAACCTACTCCTTTATGTGTGTTTCTTTTGAATATGCGAACTGAGAATAAGAAGGAATAGAATTCTAGAAAAGTATTTATAATTGTATGAAACCAACCCTCTTAACCACATATCTTTCTTTTTGGTTGAACTTTACGATAAGATCTTTCTCCATAAATGTGGCTTTTTTGAATTTCCTTTTTGTATAACTTTGTTTTTGAGAAATGTTTATTTGTAAAATAAAATTTTTAGGCAGATGACTGGAATTACTAATTAAATGAGTCATTTACATTAAACTACCAATTATATCTTCGAACAGGGTTAAGTGGGTAACTATAAGAGGTTTTTTCTAGAAATTAATTAATCATGGAATTTATTTGTGATTCCAAGAAATTGAAGAAATATTGAGCAATTAACCCTCTTGGTTAAGTTGTAAGGCCTCAATTCCCATAAACATTTTTGACAAATTCTGATACATGTGCCAAAACAATAAGCCCAAAACAATGGACCCCTAAGAGGACAACATTGCCGCTTTATTGTTCGTATACGTACAAAAATTGTTCAAAAAGTTATGGAAAATTGTACATTCAGATAAAATTACAACGGTTCAAGCGATGGCCATATGTCAAAAATCATATTTGAACTAAAAGAGGCTGGGATGCGACCCACACTGATAACTTCCCATCCCGTCTGTCGATTTGTCTTGCTTAAAAGTTTGTCTTTATGTACTCGTATCAATTTTTACCAAATTTGCGTACTCTTTTTGTAGATTTTATTTTTTATATGAAAAAACGGACTGTTGGATTTTTATATTAAAATAACTGAATATCGAAAACAATATTTTTTGTGAAATAAAATAAGTTTCAAGCCAATATTTTTAAGTTTTGAAAAGCTGTTTGAGCCGAAAGTAAATTTTTACCAAGTAAAACTTGGTATTGTTTTATTTTAGGTTTTTATTTTTTGTAAAAAAACTGTCAATTCGATTTTTTTCAAACTTTAATTGAATGTTGACAGCAAGATTTTTTGAAAGATAAAGTAAATTAAAGCCAATATCTCAAAGTTTTGAAAAGATATTTGAGTCGAAAATCAATTTTTACCAACTTTTATAAATTATTTTTTTTAGGTTTTTATTTTTTGTAAAAAAACTAACAATTCGATTTTTTTCAAACTTTAATTGTATGTTGACAACAAGATTTTTTGAAAGTTAAAAGATAATTAAAGCCAATATCTCAAAGTTTTGAAAAGATATTTGAGTCAAAAATCAATTTTTACCAACTTTTATAAATTATTTTTTTTAGGTTTTTAGTTTTTGTAACGAAAACTATCAATCCGATTTTTTTCAAACTTTAATTGTATGTTGATAACAAGATTTTTTGAAAGATAAAAGATAATTAAAGCCAATATATCAAAGTTTTGAAAAGATATTTGAGTCGAAAATCAATTTTTACCAACTTTTATAATTTTTTTTTTAGGTTTTTATTTTTTGTAAAAAAACTTTCAATTCGATTTTTTTCAAACTTTAACTGAATGTTGACAACAAGATTTTTTAAAAGATAAAAGTAAATAAAAGCCAATATCTCAAAGTTTTGAAAAGATATTTGAGTCGAAAATCAATTTTTACCAACTTTTATAAATTTTTTTTTTTAGGTTTTAATTTTATGTAAAAAAACTGTCAATTCGATTTGTTTCAAACTTTAACTAAATGTTGACAACAAGATTTTTTGAAAGATAAAAGTAAATAAAAGCCAATATCTCAAAGTTTTGAAAAGATATTTGAGTCGAAAATCAATTTTTACCAACTTTTATAAATTTTTTGTTTAGGTTTTTATTTTTTGTAAAAAAAAACTGTCAATTCGATTTTTTTCAAACTTTAATTGTATGTTGACAACAACATTTTTTGAAAGATAAAAGTAAATTAAAGCCAATATCTCAAAGTTTTGAAAAGATATTCGAGTCGAAAATCAATTTTTACCAACTTTTATAAATTTTTTTTTAGGTTTTTATTTTTTGTAAAAAAAACTGTCAGTTCGATTTTTCTCAAAATTTTTCAGAATGTTGAAAACAATATTTCTTATAAGATAAAATAAAATTGAAGCCTTAATTTCAAGTTTTTGAAAAGATATTTGAATCGATATTCAATTTTTACGAACTTTGAATAATGTTTTTTTTTAGATTTTTATTTTTTATAAAAAAACTGTCAATTAGATTTTTCTCAAAATTTTATCAGATGTCAAAAACATTATTTTTCGTTGCACAAAATTGTCTTAGAGATAAAATCATATTTTAGTCGTAAAATTTTGGAGGTGACAAATTTTTTTTTTCAGTTTTATTGATTTAAAAAAAAAAAAACCGTTATATCGATTTTTTTCAAAAAATATACCTGTTTTGTATCACGTTACAATATATTATATAAAATTTAATTCAAGTCTCTAGCGTTTTTGATTCGTAAGATATTTAGGGTTAACCAAAATTTTCACCATTTTTTCAAACTGCTATAGTAAAAAAAACCACCCACGCAATTTTCTTGAGAGCCCTTTCTGCATCTTTCTGCCTTATTATCTGTATAACAAAATTTATTTGAAGTCGATATCTCTTCGGTTCTTGAGCTATGGACAACGAAAAAACGTCGCGAACGTACGGACGTACGGACGTACGGACATACGGACGTACGGACGTACAAACGTACGTACACACGCACGCACAGACATCTTTCTAAAAATCTTTTATTTCGACTCTAGGGACCTTGAAACATCGAGAAATGTCAAAATTTTCAATTTGACAAATCGGACCCATTACAATAACTTCCTATGGGAAGTTAATAAACACAGAGAATTAATTATAGTAAAATCTTTGTTTTATTTAATTTCGAATTTACATTGATCCAAAAATAAATCTTTTATAAAAGATTAAAAAAATGGAAATAATGGATGGTAAATCCGTAGTGCTGTCATGTCAGCGGTCTTGGGTTTAATCCCTGACTACACCATCTAAAGTTTTTTACTAGTACTGCCTCTTGCGATTAATTGACAAATTATCTAAGAGTAATTCTTGTCATGAAAAGTGCTTTCAAACTAGCCGTTCGGAACGATATTGAAATAGCAGGTCCCCTCCATCGTTGACAACATTATTCGCACACAGGAATCGTTGAGAGTCGTAAGTCACTAGGCCCTAGTTTAGTTTTTAATTTTAATAGTCATAGTGACTTACAATTCTAACCCATTCCTGTGTGCGAGTCATGTCAAGGATGGAGGAAAGTTTTATGGCGAATTCAAAGGGGTAATTTGAGAAAGTACTTTTTAGGACAAGAATTACTCTTGGAGGATTTGTTAATTCCCCGCAAAAGCTGTACCTGTCAAAAGTAACCTTAGTGGCATTCTCAGGGATTGAAACCAAAACCTCTAGCTTGACAGTCCTACGCAATAACCATCACGTCAAAGGTAATACCTTTTTAAATGATATGACATCCAATTGTCTATATCAGAAGCAGATGTGTCAGCTGATTACAATTATGTCCAGGATTCAATATTTGATGTTTTGCCACTTATTTTCTCCGGTTAAAGATTTTTAATCAAGGGGGCTAACACGGTTAACATATAGACTATTTTTTACTTACTGCTTAAAATGTTCTTGAATTTTTGGAAAAATAGGGTGACAAAATTTGAATAACATAATGACATCTTAACCTTACATTTACACATTTCAAGGGCTAAGGTATAAAATTATTTTAAAACACTTTTGTCCAGCAAATTATGGTCTACATTTTTAGTTTGGACGACCCCCTACATATGAAAGCATTCCCAGATTTCAACTGTTTTCTAAATATGCCATATACCAGAGCGACCCACACTGATAACTTCCCATCCCGGAGATGGGAATTAGATTTTTTTTTTAGATAGATTTTATTTTTTTTATGAAAAAACGGACAGTTGAATTTAAAAAAAAAATTTGGAGACAATATTTTTAATTTTTGAAAAGCTATTTGAGTCGAAAGTAATTTTTTACCAAGTCCTAGTTTTGGTTTTTTAAGGTTTTTATTTTTTGTAAAAAAAACTGTTAATTCGATTATTCTCAAAATTTTACTGAATGCTAACAATATTTTTTAAAATATAAAAGTAATTTAAAACCAATATCTCAAAGTTTTGAAAAGATATTTATGTAGAAATTAAATGTTTAATAACTTTTATTCATTATTTTGTTTAGGTGTCTATTTTTTGTAAAAAAATTGTCAATTCGATTTTTTTCAAAATTTGTTTGAATGTTGAAAACAATATTTCTCATAAGGATGAGTTGGAAGTCATTATCTCAAATTTTTGGAAAGATATCAATTTTACCAACTTTTGTAAAATTTTCTTTTAAGTTTTTATTTTTGTAAAAAAAACTGTCAATTCAATTTTTCTCAAGTTTTTACCGAATATTGAAAATAATATCTTCTTATAAGATAAAATAAGTTTGAACCGTAATCTCAAGTTATTGAAAAGATGTTTGAGTTAAAATTCAATTTTTACACACTTTGAGTAATGTTAGTTTTAGATTTTTATTTTTAACTTCCCATAGGAAGTTATTGTAATGGGTCCGATTTGTCAAATTGAAAATTTTGACATTTCTCGACGTTTCAAGGTCCCTAGAGTCAAAATAAAAGATTTTTAGAAAGATGTCTGTGCGTGCGTGTGTTCGTACGTCCGTTCGTACGTTCGTGACGTTTTTTCGTTGTCCATAGCTCAAGAACCGAAGAGATATCGACTTCAAATAAATTTTGTTATACAGATAAAAAGGCAGAAAGGTGCAGAGAGAGCTCTCAAGAAAATTGCGTGGGTGGGTATTTTTACCAGTTTGAAAAAAAGATGAAAATTTTGGTTAACCCTAAATATCTTACGTACCGAAACCGCTAGAGACTTGAATTAAATTTTATAAAATATATTGTAACGTGATATCAAAGAAATATATTTATTGAAAAAAATCAATTTAACGGTGTTTTTTATAAATCAAAAAAACTGAACAAAAAAAATTGTCACCTCCAAAATTTTACGACTAAAATATGATTTCATCTCCAAAACAATTTTGTGCAACGAAGTCTAATGTTTTTGGCATCTGATAAAATTTTCAGAAAAATGTAATCGACAGTTTTTTTATAAAAAATAAAAATCTAAAAAATAAATACTCAAAGTTGGTAAAAATTGGATATCGATTCAAATATCTTTTCAAAAACTTGAAATTTAGGCTTCAAACTTATTTTATCTTATTTTATTGTTTGCAACATTCAGTAAAATTTTTAAAAAGATCGAATGACATTTTTTTTATCAAAAAATTAAAAAGCGAAAAAAATTAATTGATTTGCGACTAAAATATCTTTTCAAAACTTTAAGGTATTGGCTTTAATTTACTTTTATCTTTCAAAAACTATTGTTGTCAACATTCAGCAAAATTTTGAAAAATATCGAATTGACAGTTTTTTTAACAAAAAACTAAAAACCAAAAAAAAATTAACAAAATTTCGTAAAAAATGATTTTCGACTCAAATATCTTTTCAAAAACTTGAGATAATAGCTTCTAACTAAGTTTTACTTATAAGAAATATTGTTTTCAATCTTAGGACAAATTTTGAGATAAATCGAATGGACAGTTTTTTTACAAAAAAAAAATAAAAACCTAAAAAAAAATGTACAATGTTGTTAAAAATTGATTTTCGACTCAAATATCTTTTCAAAAATTTAAAATATTGGCTTTAAACTACTTTTATCTTTGAAAAAGTATTTTTGTTAAGATTCAGTAAAATTTTGAAAGAGATCTAATTGACAGATTTTGTACAAAAAATTTAAAACCAAAAAAAAATTAACAAAAGTTAGTAAAAAATTACTTTCGACTCAAATAGCTTTTTAAAAATTTAAAAATATTGGCTTCAAGCTTATTTTATTTCACAGAAAATATTGTTTTTTTTATTCAATAATATTTATATAAAAAACCGATAGTCCATTTTTTCATAAAAAATGAAGTCTACAAAAAATAGTACGCAAATTTGGTAAAAATTGATACGAGCACAATAGTACATATAGACAAACTTTTAAGCAAGACAAATCGACAGACGTGATGGGAAGTTATCAGTGTGGGTCGCATCACAGCCTCTTTTTTATAAAAATAACTTTCAAAATTTTACCATTTTTATTTGTAAAATTTTCGAGGTGACAAATTTGTGTTTTTTTTTACGAAAATATACTGGTTTCGTATCATATTGCAATTTATAATTTAAAATTTAATTCAAATCTCTAGCGTCATTGGTTCGCGAAATATTTAGGGTTAACTAAAATTGTCACCTATTTTTTGAACTGCTGTAGTAAAAAAAACAACCCACACTATTTCTTGAGAGCCCTTTCTGCATCTTTCTGCCTCATTATCTGTTTAGCAAAATTTATTTGAAGTCGATATCTTTTCTGGTTCTTGAGCTATGGACTACGAAAAAACGGCGCGAACGTACGAACAGACGTACGAACACACGCACGCACAGACATCTTTCTAAATATCTTTTATTTTGAGTCTAGGGACCTTGAAACGTCGAGAAATGTCAGAATTTTCAATTTGACAAATCAGCCCCATTAGAATAACTTCCTATGGGAAGTTAAAAAATAATGACATCCATGAAAACTCTTTAAAAAAGTCAAGTTAAAAAAAAATTTTAGTAAGTTTTAAAAAATGTGTCGCTTTATTTTTGAAAAAATCGAATTTTAGATTTTTAACCAACAAATTTTTATGGGGACTGCTGTTATTTTTCGTATTGAAAAAGTGAAAAAACGCCTTAAGCCTTTGAACTTAATCGATACAAGGCTTTGAGATGTTTGGGCCAGAACAGATAGACGGACGGAGTCGGAGGACCAACTTTTTTCGACTTTCCTACCATAGTAATGTCATATTTAAAAGTTCGAAATTTTTACGAATTACGAATTTTTTAGACGTAATTGAAGGCGAGTTTCAGGAATTTAAATTCAACTTAATATCAATTTGACGATCTCTTATACAAGGTTTCTTTTAAAAAACTAAATATTTGCTCTTTTTCTAAGAAAAAAAAGTATAAAAATAATTTAAGCATTACTAAAGTTTTCTAAATTCTAAATTGAGGGAAACATACATTTTAGTTGTTTTTGACAGCAAACCACTTTTTTGAAAATGTCGTTAAATTAGATACTAACAAATCTTTAGATAAAATGTTTAGTTATACAACTTCCGTATACGATTTTTGGCGCCTATGACCCCCTCCCCCCTTAATCGCCCATTGGTCAAAAGTTGATTAATTTGTGCTGCGTTAATGGAAAATGGCCGAATTTCCGATTCTATTATGTTCTTGGATTCGCTATTGCTCTGACTCCTGTGTCAATTTGCCGCAGGCATCTGTTGATAAATTATTCAATCTTCTAGATTGATAATAAAGTCATTTTGTTCACTTATGCATCTAGAATTATATTCATAAGCTTAATGTGGGTTTTTAACAAAACCTTGTGTATTCTCTTTTTCCAGAAATGGTTCATCTTCTTATTAAATAAAATCTATAGACATCTTCATGAGATAAGATCCATTTAAGTCGAATCAATAATTTAAAGTAATGTGGTCATATATGCAAAGGCTTTCGTCTCAAAATTCACAAATTTTGTGTATGCAGCTCAAAATCGTTTCTAATATAATTTTTGAAGCTTAAGTCATCGAAGAACTTAAAACCCATTTGCGTCTATGAATTTATTGCAATATGCACTTTAACAAAAAGAAGTGAAAATAGACGATTATGTGCACAATTCAGGATCTAAGTAATTGTACTGAGAAATTACGTTGCCTGCAAACAAAACAAAAATTTCATATTCAGAATGTACGTTACGTATGTACGACGACGTACGTACCCTACGTCAGAGTCTTGACGTTGAAAAATGAGATTCCGTTTATCCTTTTACCTTGCAACATTCATCTTTTTTTTCTTTGCACCTTCTCTACTAAACTTCACATATCTATTTTGCTATATATGTATTTTTAGGTAAGGTATAGGTCTTAGGATGCCTGAAAGTAGCACTATCATCAAGAGCATATAAAGTCAAATGTTTGTACAATGCAGAATTTCAAAAGGTGTTTACATTTTACGAGACTAAAAGAACGAACGAAAATTCTAAAAATAAAAAAAAAGAAAACTAACCCACAAAAGGCTCAGCTCAAACCTGTGTAAAATAAATGTTTATAAAACCACCCAACTGGCAATGTGAATAAAGACAACTAAATACAGTTATGTCCAAAATAAAATCAACATTAATTATTTTTGAGTTTTAGTGTCATAAGAAACTGTATTACATTAATAATTTTGAACTTTTTAATTAAGAATTGTATGAGTACATAAGCGATATGTGGTCAACTTAGTTAATAGAGAATTACATTTTAATGTTTAAAAAATTTAACAATTATGAATCTATTAAAAAATACCTTATTATATTTTAAAGCCAACTAAACCCGGCTCACTATTAAGTTTAATGCAACACCGTTTTCTATTACTCCAAGTTTGCAGAAAAATATTACATCGCCTGTAACCGAATGTATTTTTGATTCACGTAGGTTTTGTGTTTTTTAAAACTGTAAAAAGAAATGGCCATAAAATGGACCCTTGAGGAACTTTATTTAATATATTATGAAATTGTTTTCTTCTGCACAGATAATTGAAAAAATTCTGCAGCATTACTAAAAAAACTGAGACCGTGTGTAAGTTTGATACTAATAGCACAATGTTCAATTTAATCAAATGCGTTTGTGAAATCCAACCGACAAGAAATCATTTATAACTGCAACTTATATATATTATCGGTCACAAGGCAGATATTGCAGAAGCTTGTCTTGAAACCAGACTAATTTTTAAAAGAATAATTGTTGTTTTCAAAAAACATGATAATTAAAAAAGTTTGTCTCTAACTTTTAATGCATAACGCAAGTTTGAAGCGGTTCCGCATTCATTTTCACAAATTCAATTATCTGTCATTTTAAGTAAAAGAACTACTTCAAAAAATTTTAGCGAGGTCTTCGTTATCAAGAGACTAACGTTTACACGTAATCCCCACGGAAGATGCAATTGATATAACAACAGATAGCCAGAACTGGATTTTGAAAACACACAGTTCCTGAACCATGATCCCTTAAAAAAAAAGCGGAAGAATGCGCTTTAAAGCGTTTCGTGAGAAACCGTTGTTCAAACTTGGAGATTAAAGGTTTCTTTTCATTTTGTTAGATAAAATATGCATAGTGCAAAAAGTCTCCGTACAGCAGCTTTCCTATTGTTTATTCTGAGATAAAATATTTATTATAACAAAACTCGTATATTAAAAACAAGTCTTTCTAAAATCACTAGAAATTGAAAAAATCAAAATCAATACACATTTTCAAATCGAAAAAATGACGATTCATTGAAAAAAACTAACAATCTAAAACAATTTACATCAAGTAAAAGAAAAATCATAACCAAAAAGTTTCGGTACACTCGATTTTCCATTGATCTCTTTGAAAAGAAATACATACTTATGTATATCGAAGTTTAAAAACATTAAAACCTTGTAATTTGTAGGGGTACCTTTATTCTTTATGCCTTCCTGCAATATGTTTTTCATTGAATGCACGAGCATGGAAGTCGTTTCCTGAGCAAATTAATTTCATTCCTCAATTAGGTCGGTATTGAGGCCACATTTGTTTGATATTGTATGGTGACGATTTTTTTTTCTAAATGATCCGAAAGGTTCTTATTTGAATTGAGATCTGAAGATAGGGCAGGGGGCTTATTTTGTTTTTTTTTTTTTTGACATTGTATAGCAACCATTCTTCAACTGAAAATTAGAGTCGATTTGACTATCAAACATATGATAGTAAATTATCAGCTTAGTCGATTTTACCCCAGTACTTGGCTTTCTCCAAACCAATTGACTACCATCTGAGCCAAAGGTGTTAAATTAACTTTCGTCCGCTAAAGGAACTCGATCCCAAAACAAATTCTGCTTTTTTACGTGTTTTATTTCGTAGTCCATTCGTACAAATGGCTTCTTTCGGATTACACGACAACGAAATCCATTTCTTGTCAACAAATGGTCTTGTTGTCTTTGAAACATTAATTCCATCTACTTATTTCAATTCACCGACAGAAACAAAACTTCTCAGGTTTGGGTTTAATGGCTACTGGTTTTGTTTTCTTTTATTTTCTCCAAAACATACTGAATTGATGAACTTTTAAAATTAAGTCCAAAGACTTTGTTTCGTTTCTCAAGTCAATTATAGTTTTTTTGCTTGTTTCTACTTTCCAAAATCATTAACCTGCAAAAACTAAAACAGACATTTCCACTTACGAAAAACTCACGGAATTCTGATCAAACTCCTTACAGCTTCGTGATAGTAAGATCTGTACGGAGATTTTTTTCTCTATCTAACTGAGCGAACGAATGAAAATCTACAAATTTTATTTAGTGCATACAATTTCTTACAGTTGTTCCAGCAGGATAAAGACCCCAATTATACTGTCATGTCAACGAAGTTCTGATTTTAAAGAAAGCCCATTTGTGTAATTGAGAATAAATCTGTGGAGATTTGTCACAAAAATATGGTACTGACTCCACAGAAAAAAGTCAGTTAAAATAAGGATTTTCTAAGAAAACATTAAATATGATCCTAATCGACAAAGTTAAGTTAGTTTTTGGCCCACAAAGAAAAGAATTTTTTTCTTTTTTAAGTTTGGTTTGCTATGCTACAACAAATGGACTCACTCTTGAGCAAAATTTGCCAAATCCTCAAAATTAATTATTAAGGTCACGAGAGGAACCTACAGTTTATTGAAGGACCTTTTTGGTGATCGCATTATCTTGTGACAAGGGCATTCGATTCAAAACTGCTCGACTATTTCCTGTAGGGTTAAGTGAAGTTGTTTGTCCACGCAGATAAGTTCTTAACGATTCAAGCCTTGAATACAAATATTCGTTGGGTTATTGCTAACATACGGTTCCATAAGTATATTTGCTTAAATTCATTTTAAAAATATAATTGCAAAATCTTATTTTCTTTAAAATAAAGCAAGAACCTTGGTCATAACATTAAACTTACGCCATTTATTTCTCTTTCAAAACAGCTTGTCTAAAAGAGCAGAGTTTATAAATGCAGGGTTTTGTCTAGGGATAGTTTTTCGAACTTAAGTAAATAGGCGACACTAAAGTTACTTTTTGTTTAAAGTTTATTGATAAGTATTTAGTTTATAATTATAATTAAAAATAAATGGAAATGATGCGTAATGCCTGGTCAACTAAACTCTCTGCGCACAAGGGCAACGTAAGACTAAATAACTATTCAATGTGGGTATGGAAAAGAAAATGAAAGCGGACGCTCGTTCTCATTTGTTATGTCTGTCCGTTTGTTAAGTGGTCGGTTCTGTCTTGTTCGTTGTTCGTCTGTTGGAGTAGGGTGATGTGTCGAGGTTTGGCCAATCCCACATAAATATTTAATGTGAAGTTTGAAGCAAGGGATTATAAATTTCAAAAACCATCCTGAACTCAATCAAAACCTTCATGAATTAAAAGAGTATCAAAGAGAATTATAAATTTATTTGTGTATTACCGTGTTTTGAACAGTCATTTCTCGAACATTTGCTGTCGGATTTAAATTAAGAGCTTCAATATTTCCGAAAAATTTAATTTAATTTTTTTTTTGGAAATTATTGTCTAAATCATTTGTTTATATTTCCTGTTGCCTGCCTTTTATGAAGTCTGTAGCCAATAGACTCAAACATTTTTACCACCGTGGTATTTATTTTCAGAAATCACAATTTAAAAAACCTTCCACAAATATTTTTGATTTAGTTTCGTTTCTATTATTTCGGCCACAGCTGTATGTATAAGTAATGTGTAGGATAGGTGGTGAATATCTTGCAGTGTTAAAAAAAATATCTCAAGGCCCAAGGACGACGACGAAGTGTTAGGTATTTTGATTATATTTTTCGTGTGCATTTTATTTTCCAACAAATTTCACCCGCTATATTCACTCACAGCGAAGCCTGGAGAGCTTTTTCCCATGTGATTTAAAGGTACTGAGGCAATATAGTGTGAAAAGCACAGAAAGAAAAACACAACAGCACAATATCCTTAGACAGTTCTAGTATTATAGTGAAGTGATAGATGCCTAGCCCTATTCTACACCATACATATCCTTTGATGGGAGAAAGCGCAACAGGGACATTCTCTGACACTCGAAAACCATCTACACCCCACCTTACCTACGTTACCCTAGCCTAGCTACACCCCCATCAGTTGAGGATTCATTAGTGCTGCTCAAATAGAAGAGGATTTATGATTCAATGAGGAGTCCTGAAAAACAAAAAAAATACAAACAAAATAGAAAATGATGAACTCAGTTTGTGTTTTGCATACTAATAGAGGTGTTGTTCATTTTGATTGAGTGATGGGGATGATGTTTTGTTGTCACTCAGTTTTATAAGGACAACAATATACATCAGCTTAGATATACAGGCAGAGGAAGAACCGCTAATTGCGTGATGTTTACAAAATGACATTAGTCGAGGTGATAAAGCGTTTCCGCTTAAGTTGTTTATGAAAAATTATATCACAAAATGAACAATCTTTTCCGGTTGACGTTTTGAAAAAAAAAGCTTTTGGGGGCATAATGAGGCTTTTGTTGAATGCGTACAAACAAATTTTGTAAAATTGTCCTTTTAATAAGGAGAGGCGTCCTTTGCATTCTAGGCTGCCATAAGACTCTTTTGTTATGAAGAAGGAGTAAAGGACTCAAATGATGTATGAAAAATATTATTATTATTTATACTTTCTTTATTTCTCAATAATTTTTTACATTTTTTTGATGTAAGAATTGTAAAACTTGACAAAAATTTTGCCGTCTGCATAATTGACTTATTTCAAGTTTTTAATAGGCGTGTTTTTTTTGGCACTGCTATCCGTATCTTCAGTAGGAGCTTCCATATGCATTATAAATACAACAGTCAGCTGCGGATAGGATACAACTTAAACTTAAATCTGGATGCGGATAAAAAAATTGTCGTTTTTTCGAGTGTCGATACTCGATCTGGAAAAAATTTAATTTCTTAGGTTGGTAACTCGGATAATCTGATAACTCAAAGAGTCTCGACGGCTTTGTTCATAGAGTGCAACGCACTTTAAGTGCGTTCTTTTATTAAAGTTTATTTTGAATTTATATTTTAACGCACAATCCAGCGCTCTATTCTTCTGTAATGTCGTTTTCAACTTGCGAGATTTAAAGTATATAAAAATCGTTCTGCATCATTACTTTGAATTTGCGGTGGAAAACTGTAACAAAATGTGTTTGAAAATTTTCACTTTTTGCTCGTTGTAGTCATATGTATCACTCAAAAAATTTCCTGGTAGGCAATATCTGGTAGAAAATACCAGCCAAAAAACTGATACAATGGTCCAGATTTCGTGGTAAATAACTCTAGATTTCATGGTAAAAATCAAAAAAACCAGAAACCTGGTAGAATCTAACAAGTACCAGGAGACATTTTTTAACCAGATTTCCTGGTAGAAAAAAACCAGGAAAAATGTGGTACAATACTCCAGATTTCATGGTAAATAGCTCCAGATTTCCTGGTAAAAAGAAATCTGGTTTTATTTACTAGAAATCTGGTATTCTGGAAAAATTTTCTGGTAAATAGTACCAGCG
This sequence comes from Eupeodes corollae, assembly GCF_945859685.1. NCBI lineage: Eukaryota > Metazoa > Arthropoda > Insecta > Diptera > Syrphidae > Eupeodes > Eupeodes corollae. The sequence continues at coordinate 10,087,567 of NC_079148.1, read as the reverse complement.
TCCTGATAGAAAGTATTTTTTTTCCTGGTAAAATGAAGATAATCTGGAATCTGGAAAATAGAACCAGGAAATTTATTTTCTGGTATATTTTTCTTGGTACATAAAACCAGTCTTCTGGTTTTTATTACCAGAAATACTGGGAGTTGAAAAATTATCTTTTTTCTGGTAAATAAAACCAGGAATTTTTCTGTCTGGTATATTTTTTTATTGTAGATAAAACCAGTCTTCTGGTACTTATTAAAAAACATACTGGAAGTCTAAAAATATCTTTTATCTGGTAAATAAAACCAGCAATGTTATTGTCTGGTATATTTTTTCTTGGTAGATAAAACCAGCCTTCTGGTACTTAATACCCGAAATTCTATGAGTTTAAGAATTATCTTTTTTCTAGTAAATAAAACCAGGAATTTTATAATGCCTAGTATATATTTTCCTCTTATGTAAAAATCATATTTTAGTACAGTATACCTATCAAGCCAGGTAAAAAAATTCCTGTTATATTTTACCAGAATTCAGGTACCTACATTTTTACCAGAACAAAAATATTCCTGGTATATTCTACCAGAATTCTGGTACATTATTACCAGGAAAAAAAATATTCCTTGTATATTCTACCAGAATTCTGGTACATTTTAGAAGGTAAAAAATTTTTACCAGGGAAAAAAATATTCCTCGTATATTCTACCAGAATACTGGGTTTATTCCCATTATAACTTTTACCAGGAAAAATAATTCTCCTGGTATATTCTAACAGAAATCTGGTGTATTTTACCAGGAATTCTTCGAAAAATCTCCTGGTAAAATTTACCACGATTTTCTGGAAAATTTTACCAAGACGCCTGGTGGGAATCTAAAAACCACTTTTTCTGGATAAATTTAGCGGGAAATCTGGTCACCGGTACCAGTTTTTTTTTTGAGTGTACCTTAAGAGTCGAGTCGAATTTGTGATTCTGACAGCAATTTGGTGAAGTGAGGAAAAAGTGGACAAATCTCAGATTTCATGATCTATTTGAGACTTGAAATTACAAAAAATAGGGATTCCAGATTCAAAAATCTGAATATCGATTTTTTATCAAAATTCACACATAAAAGTACAAACAGATGTACTTTCAAATACACTTCTCTTTGTCATTTGTCTGAGTTTTTTGTCATTTGTTATAGTTTTATTTTACAAAAGGTTAAGTTTATAGAAAAAAAATTCGTAAACAATTACAAAACTAGATTTCATCTACTATTTTCCAGGAAAAATCTGAAATTTGTACACAAACATTTTAAAAGCAATTAGAAAATGACATAAGTTAAATATTTTTTAAGTTTTTTTTTGATGCAAAAATCCTAATCCTAAATTATGGCGCTGGAAAGAACAAAATTTGTTTGCAATATTGTAAATTTTCACTTTTTCCCAAAAGTGGCCGTTGTGGTTAAGTAAAGGTTATTTATACAATTTGACAGTTTACGCGGCTCCCCTATTGTCAAAATAAAACCTTAAAAGTCTTCCACATTTCACAAACGAATTTCAATTTCTATCTTTAATTCGAACTTTAATTTCAATAACGATGACTGTCCAAATCTCCGAACATACCCCAATATGTCAAAAACTTATCCAAAATCAAAACCAAAATAACAAATCAAACTTTAAACAAATGCGATATTTGACGTTTAAGTGCATATTTTAATATCTTTTTTGAAGATTTGAGTCAGACCTTTTCATAACTTTTATTATACAATCAGCATTTGATTTAAGATTCTTTAAAAAATACCGGATTCAGTATGGAATACATATGGGGGCGTTGAGTTATCCAGCTTAAAGATGCTCTTGTAAAATAAGCGTTGAATTAATTCAAACTCTTCTAAGTTTTGATATCGAACCACTTGATTTGCATAGCACAGGCATGTTTTAATGGTTGCATTGTTGCGGTAAAATTTATCACAACAAGTTCCACTCACCTGTTCTATATCCTGTATATAACTTTCCGTTTTTCGTTGTGGCTCCAATATATTCTAAGAGTTCAGTTGCATCTTGTCTTCCATCAGTCAGTGTCCTACTCTTATTATATAATGAAAAAGCAACCAAAATTAGGTGTGGACAAAATGGTACAGTTGTGCGACGGGCGGTCCGCAAAGTGATTGTTGGAACGACAGACGGTACCACGCATACCAACCAAGGTGACAGACAAAAAGGGCACGAGTGACACTTGGTCCTCGATTGCTGATGCTACTCATATAAGAATGGCTGCATGCCCAACATAAATCAATTTCGTTATGTTAAAGATGGAACGTTAACACGAGTCCCTAATCCCCTAGTCTTCGCGAAAGTCCTACAACAAATAGAGTAGAATCGCGTGATCAAAAACTACTGCCAACCTCCACCCTCCGACAGTTAAAACAAAAAAAAGAATTGATAAGCTTTCACCAATTTTTACATAGTTGGAATTTCGTAAAAGGGAAAAACGAACACGTTAAACACTTGAGTTTCATGCAACTTATCAAAGTTTCTCCAAAATTATGGGGGTGTGAATAATGTGGCTGAATGCACCCATTGAATTCCCGCTCACTGGAAGAAGTATAAAAGGTCGGGAAATCCAATGACGGTGGTTGAGCATAAAGCTGGGGTGAAACGTGCGTTCGCTCACTCTTGCAAATATGCTAGGTGTAGCTGAATTAAAACGCGAACGAGACCCACACTTTCTAATTGGCCGAAAGCATGTGGGAATGGAAGAAAAAGAAGAGGTCATCAAGTAAGGTTAAAGCCTGGAAGATCATTTTTCTGCGAGATAGAATCTGAACTATTCAAAGCAGCAGGCGATGACTTGGTACGGAGCATCCACCAACTCATCTGCAAAATATGGTCGGAAGAAAGCATGCCCGATGAGTGGAATCTCAGCATAGTGTGCCCGATACATAAGAAAGGAGACCCTCTAAACTGCGCCAACTACAGAGGCATCAGTCTCCTTAACATTGCGTATAAGATCCTCTCTGCCGTATTATGTGAACGTCTGAAGCCATTCGTCAACAACCTGATTGGTCCTTATCAGTGTGGCTTCAGACCAGGAAAGTCCACTATCGACCAAATATTCACACTACGGCAGATCTTGGAAAAAACCCAGGAGCTTCAAATCGATACCCACCATCACTTTATCGATTTTAAAGCCGCGTATGACAGCATCTATAAGGAAGAGCTCTACCGAGCAATGTCTAGTTTTGGCATCCCTGTCAAACTTATCCGTTTGTGCAGAATGACGATGGAGAATGCACGCTGCTCTATCAAGGTCGGAAAAGATCTTACCGATGCATTTGATGTCAAAAAAGGTTTTAGACATGGCGATGTATTGTCATGCGACTTCTTCAACATCGTTCTGGAAAGAATTGTGCAAAACTCAACGGTCAAGAGGCACAATCTTCCAAAGATCCATCCAATTACTCGGATACGCAGATGATATTGAGATAATTGGAAGATCAAAACGTGATGTCAGTGGAGCGTTTTTGAGCATTTCGACGGAAGCGAAGAAGATGGGTTTAGTGGTCAATGAGTTAAAGACCAAGTATATGCTGTCATCAAAAAAGGACACTGAACGACGAAGCGACGTCTTGGACAAAACGTCACCATGGACAGCTATAACTTTGAGGTAGTTAAGGACTTTGTCTACCTAGGCACCGCTATTAATGCAGACAACGACACCAGCGCTGAAATCAAACGAAGAATAACTCCTGCAAATCGCTGCTTCTTTGGACTAAGAAGGCAATTGAGAAGTAAAGTCCTCTCTCGAGCATGTAAAATCACCATCTTTAAGACACTCATCATCTCGGTTCTCATTTATGGCGCTGAGGCCTGGACCCTGTCAAAGAAAGATGAGAGCGTCTTAGGATGTTTCAAAAGAAAAATTCTTCGGGTGATTTTTCGTCCTGTATATGCATAGATGGAGAATGGAGGAGAAGATATAACGACGAACTGTACGGGCTGTACAGCGACACTGACCTAGTTAGCACAATTAAAGTCTTAGATGGCTAGGTCATGTAGAGCGGATGGACTTCAACGCTCCAGCCCGGAAGGTCTTCGAATCCAATCCCGAGGGACGGCGCAGTAGAGGAAGACCGCGACTCAGGTGGCGCACCCAGGTGGGAGAGGACCTCAACCAACTTGGCGTGCGAAACTGGAGACAGCTAGCTAGGGACCGAGCTGGCTGGAGACGCTTGTTGGTTGAGGCCCAGGTCCGCCCCGGACTGTAGCGCCACCTTAAGTATAAGTAAGGAAGTAAGAATCTGAACCGGAGGTTCAAGAGATTGAAAGAAAAATATGGGAGGTGAATGAAATTCAAGTGTTGTTTGAAGTGATAGAAAAGGTGAAAAATTTTGAGGAAAAATAAAAGGAAAAATTGGAGGAAGGAAAAACAAGGATTGGAAAAACAGATGAAGAGGGAAGTTGGCAGGACATCCAGAAAAGCTAAGTATACGTTTGTGTCTAAAAAGTAGAATTCTTTTATTTGTCGTTATAATCACTATTGAGAATTGTGTAAAAATCGTTGGGCTTTCGTTTCGAAAAAGAAAAAAAAAAGTAATTCCGAGAAAGCGAATCTCGTGACCCGTAATTAGAAATTTTCTTTGAAAATTTGGGACAAAAGGTTAACGGTCCATCTTCGGTGTCATACACCAACTCTTTTACTTTAAAAATTCTTAAAAGATCTTGGGTTTTAATCCTACTTGTGAGTTTTCCCAAGCAAAATCGAAAACAATTAAAAATTTGTTCACAAATCGGTCTGGTGGGTTCTGCTCCAAAAGGTTTGTAAATTCCTTTTGCAAAAAAATTTACTAACACCCATCTTGTTTCTTTTAAATTTGTTTCTATATTTTAAAAGCACCCTATTCACAGTCCACTATCAAATTATTTTGATAAGACTAAATCATTTCGAATAATAAAACTTACCTTGTTCCCAATCAATTAAACCCGTCCCCAAAACTGAGCTATCAGGCGAAACACTGCTTTTGCAGTTTGTGAGGAAATTGACGAACAAACCTATTCGCTTCTGACAGTTGTCTTTGATTTCAATAAATCACAAATAGGTACTACTCCTGCGCGTCAGCTACCTATTTTATTAAATTTTAATTCGATTTCGTTTTGATTACCTTCTTTTTGAGTTTGCGGACAATCAATCCGCCATTGTATCATACTTCCTAAATTCGGTTCGTTAATTTTCACAACAGCATCAAACACTCTTAATTACTCCCAATACTTGTTTCAGAAGGAATAACTTCACATAAAACCAAAAAACCTAAGTATTTGAACTTCTCGAGGAACAATTGGCGCTGTCATCGCATAGTTCTGACTGATGTTGGTATTGTTTGTGTCAAAGAATTGCAATGTGTCTTCTCCATACGTGTTTTCAATAAACGTCAATTCATCTGAATTATTTACAAAAAAAGCTCTTGAAAAAAATTTTAAGAAAACGAAAAGGTTTTAATGTTCAATTTAACTCTTCTTGTTAAAATCTTTTCAGTGTGTGCTAGTTGAAGTAGTTTCGTTTTAATTTGTTAGAGTGCAGTTCTTGTTGTGATGGACTGTTCAAGATAGGTACAACAATTAAAGAGTTCTTTTTGTTTACAGTGTTACCGGATTCAAATTTAAGAATAACCGTCAACTTATTTGTGATTCGATTTGTGAATTCTTGTGTATTTTCAATTGGCAATTCAGAATTTCCTTAGAACAGAAGAAGCCCAATACAAGCTTGTTTAGCAAAGTTAACTTTATTGGGTTTCCTTTTCCTCTGCCGGAAAATGCACAATAGAATTTTGACGTTCCAACATTTGACATACCGTCTGTATACGGTTAAGCAGGTAAACGTTTCGAGGCCGCAATAACTGAATATCATTTGAGACAGCTAAGACTTCTCTTTTTTATAGCAACATCCTTAAATTAAGGGATCAGGAACTCATCTAAATAACCTTTAGTTGCTTAAACGGCATATTTCCAATTGTCATTTTATTGAAAAATTCAACACTGGCTTTCTAGTTGGTCGAAGAATGTTCCGGTGAAGTTTCTTGAAGATTTCATTTTGCAAATGTAGTACGTTCACCGTGAATCTGTCGATAATAATAAAAAATAGTTATATCAGATTTAGATTTAGATTTAGATTAGATTAACAAATGTTTTATTTTTCTTTAAGTCTTATGCAGATTATATATATATATAATAATAAACTAACATTTTTAGAGCATGGCCTAAGCCGTCTGCCAGTTGACAATATAAACTAAAGTAGATTTTAAGTAATTTTTTTTTGTATTTAAAAAAGTTCATCTGTAATTTTTTTTCTGTATGAAAGAGCAAGCTTGACAAATTGAAACAGGACTTTCCAATCAGCTCCATTGAGAATGGTTATCATTTCATCTTCACTCAGTAAACTCTTCCCAAAAACACTCCTCCGAGATTCCATTAAGATCGGGCATCTGCAAAGGAAGTGGTAGATGTTTTCCCTTTCTCCTTGGTTGCACAAATTGCAGATTTCCGAGCGTTCTTCTCTATGCGGCATAAAGTTGAGTGGCAGCAACTCTCCTCTTGTTTTTAAAACCAGTGACATGAGGTCGGATGAGTACTCTTCCTTGAAATAACTTCTGGTTGCAAGATTGTAATCGAGCATTGCGTAAATACGTCTGCTTGTCGACTCTCTAGCTTTTGTAATGAATTCCTCTCTTTTCTTCACATCAACTGCACTAATGAGATCATAAAGTTCAGCTTTCCATTGATCTGGCCTATTTTCGTTTAGAGTTAGCTGACGGTCACAAAGAGTAGCTAAGCTACTCCAGCTCTCGAACCAAGATGACTTCCTTCTTAAAATGACCATAGTTATTTTTTTGGGCAGCCTGTTCTCGTTCATGGTTAACGTCTTTATTATGTAGTCTACTTGCATTTTAAGTGTCGAAATGAATAGAGGAGGAAGACCCGTCTCGAGCATGAGAATGTGATTTGGAGTACTGTTTGGAAGCCTCAAAGTTCTCTTTAGAAAATATCTCAAAAGATATTCCACCTCACTGAATTCTTTGTGACCCCATACTTGTGCGGCGTAGCACATAACTGCCTTCGCCGTTGTTTCAAAAACTCGGAACTTTGAATTGAAATGAACGTCTTTGTTGTGCATAATGGACTTCCACGTTGCATTTAGTGCATTTTTTGATTTGGCTAGTTTCTCTACAATGTGGTTTCTCAGATTCAGATTTCTTGATATCTTTACTCCTAGGTAGTTGTAGTCACTTACTACTTCGATTTCCTTGCTATCAAATCTCCACTTTTCGTTGCGACAGTTTGGGCCTCCACCGTTACGAAAGATCATAACCTTGGATTTGCTAAGGTTTACCTGAAGCCTCCATTTGTAGCAGTATGCAGCTATTCTGTTTATCATCAACTGGAGACTTTCAGGCGTTTCAGCAAATATAACAATGTCATCGGCGAATTTTAAGGATTTCACTAGAAGATTTGATGTAACTTTTGCTCCACCCTGTAGATCGTCCTCCATATCGTCTATGAAGAGTGCAAACAAAAGAGGGCTTAAGTTGCAACCTTGTCTTACTCCTACTTCCACTTCGTATGATTCCGCTATATCGTTGTTGAAAGAGATTGCAGATGTAGTAGATTCATAAAATTTTTCCAAAATGCGTCCAAACTTTGTTGAAACACCTTTGTTGTAAAGTTTAAGCATTAGAGCTTTTCTGTCGATGGTGTCGAAGGCAGCTTTAAAATCTATAAAGAAGGCATACAGCTTCTTTTTATCTTTAATGAAGATGTCCGCAATGGATGTGAGTGAGTAGATTTGGTCTATCGTTGAGTAGTTCTTGCGGAACCCGGCTTGAGACTCACCAAGGAGATGATTTGCTTGAACCCAACCGTAGAGTCTTTTGTATAGAAGCCTTGTCAGAATTTTCATTGAAGTGTTCAGCAGGGATATTCCTCTATAGTTTGCAGGATCAGTGCGGTCACCTTTCTTGAATATGGGAGTGACGATAGAATCCTTAAAATAAGTAGGTATGCATCCGTCTTCGTAAGCCTGGTTAAGCGCTAGAGTAAAGTGTTCGATGAATGAGGGTGTGCTGAATTTGTAAAATTCCGGCGGTATACCGTTGGATCCTGGAGCTTTGTTACATTTCAGTTCATCCAAAACTGCCTTTACCTCTAAGATACAGAAGGGGGCGTCCAAGGCGTCATCCGCCTGAAAAGGGATAGCAAATTGGAAGCTCGTAGTAAACTTGTCCTTTGTGAGGTTTTTGAAATGTTCGCATAAATCCTTCAGCTCGATCGGTAGGCAAGGTCGCGGTAATTGACTGTCGTTGTTTATAAGGCGTACTTTGCTCCAAAACTGTGACGCGTTCCTGCAACTTGAAAGATCTTGTGCAATGTTCTCAAAGTATGCTTGACGCTTAGACTTAAGCAAGGCTTTTAAAGTTTTGTTAGCGGACAAATATTCACGCTTTAGAAAGGGGTTTTGAGGGTACTTCCTTACAAGCTTTAACCAAGCAAATGATTTTTTCCTTGCTTGTGAGCAGTCTCTGTCAAACCATTTGTCACGAGGAGTAGAAACCCTGTTATTGTTCATCCTACAAGATGTTGGTATCGATATTGCTATGGTATCATCAATTTCGGAAAGATTGAGGTTTGTATTGAATGGAGGTGCAAGCTTTAAGGCGATGTTGGTGTCTAACGCTTCAGCATACGTATTCGCCATCGATTGTTTCCATTTGTATTTTGTAGCTTTTGTTGTGCAAACCTCTACACGTTGTAGACTCATTGGTAGCTGAACTGAAACTTGGATAGGAAGATGGTCCGAGTGAATCTGTGATACAACTTCGAAGTCATTCATTAGGTTACACCAATCCCCATTCACCATAGCATAATCAATAACTGAGTTGCCCTGAGGACCGATAAAAGTGTAGGCACCATCAGCGTCTCCCTGTGTACTTCCATTGCAGATACCAAGACCAAACGAATTACAAAGATCAATAATTTTCTTTCCTTCTCGGTTTACAACAACATCTTTCGAATGACGGTGGTTCAAGTTCAAAGGTTTGAGTTCGCTTTCCAATGATCCTGTTCTAGCGTTGAAGTCCCCAATGAGCATGACGTTTTTAAGAGCTGCAATGTACAAATTGTCTTCAAGTAAGTTAAATTGCCTATCCCAGCTAGTGCAGTTTAGATATACAGGAACCAAGGATAAAGTATGGTGGTTGGATTTGATTTCAATATACAGAAAGTCTTTGAGGTTCTTAAAAATGAATTCAACACCTGTTGTATTTAATTTGCAGCCCATCAGTATGCCTCCGCTAGCCCTTCCTTTTCTATTAATTTTAATTGCTGGTTGCCACTTAGTTGTATGGTTCGGGAAATATGGTTCAAATTTAATGTTATGTTCTTCAGTTACATGAGTTTCAATTAATATAAAAATTTCAAATTCATTAATAAAGTTTAAAAAATCTAAAGTTTGAATCTTATTATTTAAACCTGCTATATTATAACTTAATATTCTAACGTTAACGTTAACTATATTTGAATTCTGGCAGACGGCATCTACCTAGTTCATTATATTATTTTTTAAGTTGGAATGTGCTGAAGTGTTAACCCCTGAGTCCCAACTGCTGATTTGCATTGTGTTTCCAGCCGAAGATGTGCTTTGCCCAACTGACGTTTCTTGATGAATGACGTTTAGTCTGACATCTCTTCGTGAATTTTGTTGAATTTGTAAACAGATTTGATGAAAAAAGTTTTTTTCCAGGTTGTTATCTTCAATTAATTTTTTAAAACCATCTACTTGATTAGTAACAAAGCCTTGATTATCAATCCATTCTACAATTATATTATTAATGCTGAGTCTATCATCGCGCAGTGAAACTTTCATCCGAGGTTGAGTGGTCTGAATATGTTTTCTCAACTGTAAGAGCTTGCTACGCTTCTGTCGGATGGCTGGTGGGTAATCCCGACTTACGGATGCTCCGGTTCCTTTCAGCCTTTTTGCATTCCTCAGAACCTTAAATGCATTGTTTTTGTTTTTAAATTCTGCCAAAGTTGTAACTGTGCCATTCGCTGAGCTTATCTCCCGTATATCTTGGATAGTAATTATATCCTGCGACTCCGATAAAGTTTTGCAGATGTTTTCGGTTTCTATGAGTGGATCGTTTGAGCTTTTTTTCAGTCGAAAAACTAAGTTGGCCGCATTTGCTGAGGTTTTAATCTGGTTAATTTCGTTTTGCAGGGAAATGCACTTTGTGTTTAAAGAAATCAGTGACTCCTTCAGTTTCTCATTTTCAGTTTTAACCTCAATGATTTCACTGCGAAGTCCAACAATGTCATCCTTCGTAGCAACGTCTTTGAGTTTTAAGTCGAACATTTGGCGTAATTCCTGGATGGACATGGATCCGACTAATTGAGACATGTTTTTTTCTTTTTTTGAGTTAAACGTTGCTAATTCGGGGGAGGTCTCACCAACTTTGCGCTTATTGCTCATCAATAAATTTTAATGTATATATATTAAGTTTACTTAAAATGGCTACTATTATTCTTGTTAATGACTGTGTGAACTTTAAAATTGATTCAAATAGTGATACTAGTTTAAAATTGGAAAATCTGTGAATCACACTTGCCTTTCGGTTTCCGGTTTGGTCACTTTAAGTTGAAAAATAATTTTATAACTTTTTATTAGTTAAAGAAAATAAAAAATTTGTACAGAGCACTTTTGTATGTCTACTATATAACAATTGCCAGAGTTGCCAACTCAGTTATATCATATTCTGAAACTCCAGCACCCCAGTGAAAAAGGAAGCACGAAACGTTGTAATTTGTTTTTTCTTTGGCTTTATGGTTCACATTCACGTTAACCATGAAAACAGAATATTTGGGATACCTCTTTTCTATTTCTTACAATATTTTAATAGTATCTGCTTTTTCAGACTCTTAATCTTTAGTCAACTGCAAATTTTAATTGCTTTGAATTGTAACCAAATGATCTGGTAAAATTTTCTATCTAACTCAGCATCTGGTAGTATTGCTAACTCAATTTCTAATCTGGTGAGGTGTTCTATCTCTGACTTTGTTCTTATGTAGTTTGCTATATCTGGAGTAGTCAGTTTCCTCAAATTGTCATTAAATGACTTCATGTAACTTTTACATTCACTGTAAACTAGTGTTATCTGCCTTGTATATTTCACAGTAATCTTTAGGAACCTGTTTTCTCAGACACTAATATGAAAGCGTCTTTTGACTCAAATTGTAATAAGTCGCATTAGACTGTAATCTAGTGATATCTGCTGTCTTAGACTGTAATCTAAAGATGTCTGCTAGTATCCGTTCCATGGAATGGTAATCTACTGTGATGATATTTTTAGGCTGTAATTTGGAAGCCTTCATTTCCTCAAAATGTCATTTCGTCAGTTTTTTTTTTTTTTTTTTTTTTTTGTATTCACAAGCACTCAAGGGGTTATTAGTACCCTTTATATATTTATATTTAAACACAGTGCGAGCGTTAGGAAAATAGGGAAGGATATAAGAGGAGATACCGGTGCACATTGGTCTTAAAGTTCTGAACATCAAAATGGGAGGGAAAAACAGAGTTGGCCAAAGCATTCCACATTCTCGATGTGCGATTTAAGAAAGAATCTCTGTACTTAACAGTACGCCCGAAATTGAGCTCAAGGGTAAACTGATGAGCATTCCTAGAAGTGCGAGTATTACGGCTGAATTGTTTAAGGGGTGGAATGCAACTGGCTAATTCGACAGAACATTGTTTGTAAAAATATCTATAAAATAACGAAAGGCATGAAACATTGCGACGGTGTTCTAGCGATGTAAATGTTTCGATTATAGTTCTGTCGCCTATCATTTTTAAAGCCCTTTTTTGAATTCTATCCAAGAGATTTAAATTTGTTTTGGGGGCACCTGCCCAGATATGCGAATTATATTCAAGCTTTGGACGGATAAAAGCTTTGTAGATTATAGCCAGATCAGAAGGGGTGAAAAATTTCTTGCATCTTCGGAGAAATCCTAAGCATCTGGCAGCATTTTTGGCGATATCGAATATGTGATCATTCCATAAGAGGTGATCTGTGATATTCATACCAAGTACTGAAAGTTGATTAGTTTCCTGGATGCAAGTGCCGCTCATGGATAGCGGCATCGGGGGTGGGTTACGCTTTAACGACAGGAGACAGCATTGAGTTTTGGAAGCATTAAATTCTACACGGTTTTTGATTCCTCATTGGACAATGCTGTCAAGATCAGAATTTAATGAGCTTATCATACGCTGCCGTTGAAATTCCACATTCGAAGGACAAGGATGTGAATCTAGAAACGAATATGAAAAGCTGAGGGTACTGTCGTCGGCGAAACAGTTTAATGGATTAGAAGTGACAGACAAGAGATCGTTTATAAATATGAGGAAGAGAGTCGGAGACAAAACGGAGCCCTGGGGTACACCAGCATTTATTTTATGAATTTCAGACATGAAACCATCCAATACAACTTGTATTGAACGGTTAGAAAGGTAATTTCTAATCCAACGAAGAAGAGATTCATCAATACCAAAAGCACGCATTTTCGATAAGAGAGCTTGGTGCCAAACTCTATCAAATGCTTTTGAAATATCAAGTGCAATAATCTTACTTTCTCCAAAACGATGTAAAGATTTGTTCCACTGTTCGGTGAGATGAACCATGAGATCACCAGTGGACCTATTGCTACGAAAGCCATACTGTCGGTCATTAAGAAGCTTCCGTTCTTCAAGATATTTCTTAAGCTGAAAATTAATCAGCGTTTCCATGACCTTGGAAAGAAGGGACGTAAGTGCAATTGGGCGATAGTTTGAGGGAGAGGAGGATTCGCCTTTTTTAGGGACAGGCTGGACAAATGCAGTTTTCCATCCACTCGGGAAGAGACCTGTAGAATAGGACAGATGGAAAAGCTTACGCAGTGGTTTTGCCAGCGTTGAAGAACACCTCTTCAGAACAATAGGGGGAATACTATCCGGGCCAGCGGATTTGTGTATGTCAAGGTCTTTCAGTACTCTTTCGACTGCACGAGTGCGAAAGAAGATTCGTCCCATAGAATCATTTACGCTCTCAAGAACAGGAGGACTCATGACACTATCCGGTAGCGTCGAATTAACAGCAAAATGTGCTGCAAGCAAATTGGCTTTATCAATCGAGCTTACATAGGGAGTGTCATTGTGGACGAGCGTTGGAACCGAGGATGACGTGGTGTTTCGTACGTTTTTTACAAATGACCAGAAATTTTTACTACCTTTGGGACATTGTAGTATTTTTTGCCTTAATTTCTGATCATGCAAAAATTTGGTTCGTCGAATATGACCATTACAGGTCTTTCTAGCTTGTTTAAACTTATTCCGGTTTTCCTCGGTCGGGTTGGCTTTGTAACAACGGAAACTTACATCTCTGATCCTAATAACCTCTTTACAGCTCGAATCAAACCATGAGTTCTCTTTGGGTTTGATAGATTTTACCCTGTTCGGGATAAAATTTCTCATTCCACAAAGAATTAAATTTGTAACCATATCAGCGCTGGAATCCACGTCACTATCGAGGAAGCATAGTGACCAGTTAAAGTTCCTGAAGAATTCATTGAGACCGTCCCAGTTGGCTTTCTCATATTGCCAAACGGTTCTCATAGGAGTTTTTTCTTTAACTGGGTTTTTTCGACATGAGAATTTTGCAGATATGATACAATGGTCTGATGTGCCTAGAGGCGGTAATACACTAATTGTGTATTTATTAGGGTCAGAGGTAAGAAACAAGTCTAGGGTGTTGGCGGATTGACCTGCAACGTCAGGGATTCGAGTTGGCTCATCGACAAGCTGGGTTAATTGATTTAACTCAGCAAAGATCTCAACATACCTTCCTTCCGGTGTTGACTGACCAGAATAACGAAGCCAAGAAAGTTTAAGTAACTTTTACTGTAATCTTATGTTATCTTCCAATTCCCAATATAGTTTGTAGTTTCCGTCTCTGCAAGTTGTAACATAGTGGTGTCTTCTATCTCAGATTCAATTAAGACGCATCGGACTATATTCTAGTGGTATCGGCTATTTTACACTGTAATCTGAAAGAGTCTGTTAAATCAGTTTGTCAGGAAGAGCCTGGTAGTGACTTTGGCATTTAATTATAATCTACCGTGTTCTACGCCTGGCTGACACTAATTACAACATCGTCTTCTATCTGAGATTGTTAGTTTAGTATTGGTAGTACGATTATAATTCCGTCCAACACTTCATCGTTTAATGTCCCTTCTTAATGACGGCATATACATTTATGGTCTTGTCATCTCTGACCACTAAACCATCTTCTCTGCTTTCGTTTCGATAATTTCAAAAGCACAACTGATATCACGCTTTGATTTTCTAATTATTTCAATATCATCAGTGTATCCAACATATTTTAATGACCTTTGAACGAATAGTGTTGACGAGTTAGTATTTCCAGAACGTTGTTGAAGAAGCTGGATGCGCTGTTCATAGCCATGTCTAAGACCTTTTCTTACATCAAATGCATTGTTGAGATCATAGCAGAACTTGATGGAATAGCGTACATTCTTCATCAAGCAGATAAGTTTAACAGCGATGATAAAACTTGACATTGATCTGCAAACTTCACATTTATAGATGCTGTCGTACTTGGCCTTGAAATCGATGAAGAAGTAATGAGTATATATTTGAAGTTTCTGTTGAGATGAGTGGGTGCATACTCCTTACCAAGTAATTACCTTTGAACAGTTTTACAGTGAGGCAGTCAACTTTATTGGAAGTTCATTTCTTTAAGGTCAAATTTCTGGATTTGTTGTTTTGGGTTACCTAAGTCCAGTCGTGCAGAATTAGATACATTAGTCATCGTACTCAAATCATGGTTCTGTTTCAATACTTAACGTTATTCAAATATTTAAATATTAATGAAAGTTCGAACAATGAATTATTAATGCTCAACTTTATATCTATTTCTTTTATATGTACTATTTTTATCAACAAACAAAAATTAAAAAATCAAATACTGTGATCCATGAACATTTTCAAAGTATAAAAGTAAATTTTAAAAACTCAGTGATAAATCTCAAATCTCTTTTTGTCTACCTCATTTCGTAGATAGTTTATCTTGTTTTGTTGTTGTCTTTTGCTTCTGGCTTCAATTAACTTTCTTGACCACAAAAGAACTTCTAGATCAAAGCCAAAGATAATAACAAGCACAAATAGAGCAACAGACAGTCATAGCCACAAGGCTTTGAAACTTTTTTTTTGTTTATTTTGTTTAAAAAGGCACACAAATCAAATCAAATACAAAATAAAAAATATCTGTCTCTTTCAATCCGTTGATTCTCGAGACAGTTTTTATTTCCTCTTGGATTATTGTGTTTTTTTTCTATTTTCATTTTAACGTCCAAGTTACTTTGCATAAGGATTTTTCCCTATTTCCTCATTGCATGTTTTGACTTGAAAGTATTTTGTCTTTTTTGTCTATGAAGGCGGTTTTCTAATGAAAATAGGAACGTTGCAGACATTTTGAGTAGAACTATACGAAAATATCTGTTTGGTGTCTATGAGGGAAATAATCGGGGAAATGCTTTAATTTTTGTCAGGGATTTGGGGCTTAAACCCAAATAAATGATGGTGTTTTTTTAAATTCTATTCTCAAAAACTTTGTGCCCCTTAAAAACTTTCTTTTTATTTCGTTTTCTAAAATTGGTTACAGATTGGAGCTCTCTTGTAAATTACTTACAGAATACTTAAGTAATTTACTGGAGCAGAGATATGAGAATTGACTGCAGAAGTATGAGAACTGTATTCAAGCTTGGGAAGTATCATTGTAGTCTACATCCCAAAGACAAGAATGGTAATCTAAAACCGAATAAGAAAACTGTCGGTATTGTCTCAGCGAAACGATTAAGTGTGTTAGAAGTTTCAGGCAAACAATGATTTATACAAATAAGGAAGAGTGTTGGAGACAAAATAGAGCCCTGAGGCACACCAGCGTGTGAACCTTGAAATACTACTTGTATTGTTTGGTCCCAAAGCTTGTTTTCTACTTTAATGAGGAAGAGATCGATCAATACCTTATGTACGCATTTTCTATATGAAAGCTTAATGCCAAACTCTATCAAGCCATCGTATTAAAACCGGAATCTATGTTGAGAACATGAATAAATCAACTCTTCAAACTAAATAACGTTAGATGAATCGAATTCCGCTGCAAGGAAAATAACGCCATTCAACTTACTCGATGCTAAACAATAATCCACCGTACCTAACCTCAAAGAAGTGAAAGTATCGAATCTGCAGTCCAACAAAGCTTCGTTAGCTGACGGCAAACATTTTCAAAGCAGCATGCGATGGTAAGGAGCGTGTATCGATTCATCACCAAAATATCGTTGAAGCAACACACTCTCCTAAACATCGCTTATAAGACCCTTTATGCCGTTTTATGTGACGTTGGTAAACTACTAGATAGGTTCATATCATATCATTTGGCTTCAGAAGAGGAAAGCCCACCATTGACCAATAATTCAAATTACAGCAGATCTTGGACAAAAACTCAAGTACTTCAAATCGATACTGACAATCTCTTCATATATTTTTTTCAAGGCCGCGTATGACAGCATCTATAACGACGAACTTTACAGAGCCATGTCTAGTTTTAGCAACTTGTCCCTTTGTGTAGAATGACGCTGGAGAATGTACGCTGCTCTATAAAGATCGGAAAAGATCTCACCGATGCTTTTGATGTGAAAAATGGTTTTAGACAAGGCGATTTTTTCAACATCGTTCTTCAAAGAATTATGCAAAACTCAATCATCAAAACTTCGCTGAATCTTGCGAAGGTCTTTTCAATAAATCGGATACGCCGATGATATTGACACAGTTACAGGATTAAAGCGATATTTCAGTGGCACGTGTTTGAGCATTGCGTTGGATTCCGACAAGATGGGTTTAATGGTCAACGAGATAAGACCAAGTATATGCTGTCATCAAAAAAGGACATTGAACGACGACTTCTTGGACAAATCGTCACCATGGGCAGCTATAATTTTGAGGTAGTTAAAGACTTTATCCACTTAGGCACCGTTATAAATATAGGCATAGACACCAGCGCTGAAATAAAACGGTTGATAAGTCCTCAAAATGGATTCTTCTTGGGAGTTAGACTGCAATTGAGTCGTAAAGTCCTCTATCAAGCAACGATTAACTGAAATACAGTGATACTAAAATGTGTTTGCGTGGTCAAGTAGAGCGAATGGAAATCAATGTTTTACCTCGGAAGGTAAGGCCTTCAAAACCTATTTGAATAGCCCAGTAAGAAATTTGTGTTGACTAGTGTTATAATTACAAATAGTTCTGTACTAATACAAATTTAATATTTACGTTCTGTGGTTCAACATTCTCCCAAAACGATTCGGTTATGTTAATTGACACCACCTTCCTTCAATGAGATGGTAGCATTAACTTTCATGGTTTGATTAAACAACGTTGTATAATTGTACTTAGGTAATTCGGTTGTCTAAAGTATGTGAAATAGAAGATACTTTGTTTTGTATTGTTTTGGTTTCTTCTTCTTTGACAAATTTTATTATGATGGATTGCGTGACAGAATATTACAAATATTAAAATAACTTTCTTTTCCAACAATATTCCAAGCTCAAGCAAGCCAAGCACACAACACAAATCCTCTAGTGTAATAACCTTTTTCGTAATGGTCCATAAGTTCGACATGGTCACCTCTATTCTACTAATACCAAATGAGGATACTACAGTCCTTTCTCTAAATATAGTAAATCTTTTATCTCAGCACGTCTTGACACAAAAAAACCTCAATAAAGAAAAAAAGAAAACCCAGAAATGTCAGAACTGTGCGAACTGTGAGACTGCGACTTGTACTGGGACTGGGACTTATTTGGAAAACTTTCATCAGCATCAAAAGAAACTTTAAGGATTTTAAACCAAAACGTGTTGTTGGTTTTATTCCATTGATGTTGATGGTACTTAGAAGAACAAAGTTTGTTCTTATAGCATAGCTACAGTTATGTAGTTGTGTAGTGTAGTAGTTATGGCAACTCAAAGATAGGGATACCCATCATCTCACACAGAGGGAATCTTTGTCAAATTCAATCCCCATCGAATGCAACAGTCAAACTTTTAAATAAATATATTTTTGACTTGTGGCAAGAACAGTGTACAAAATTTCCCATTTGAGGTAAACTCATTTCCTGGCATCTTCATTTACATGTTGGTATTCGGTTTCCTGCTTGCCACTTGCTCCTTTCCCTGAACAACTCTTCCCACAAAGATGGTATAATAATTGGTCTTTTTACAACATGCAGGTAAATCAATTATTATTATGTAGTTTTTGTTGTTGTTGTTGTTGTTGCTTTTGCTACCTGTGAGGAAACTACCATGTCTGGGCTCTCTGGGGGGAAATTTTCATTTCGATTCAAAAGTAGAAATTTTTAAATTGCTTCCTCTCGTCCGGAAATGTGTGGTTCTGTAAAAATTCTGTCTGGTGGTAAATCTGCAGGTAGGTGGGTGGGTTGGTTATGTACCTGCAGAATATCCCGAGACAGGGAGCTTCAGTTTTTAATTAAATGATATTGGTTTGCGTTTATGTCTATCACATATACATCGTTATATGCATGCGATAAAATATAGCGGCGAGACTGTTGGAAAAGGTTATATTCATTCCTTGGCCAAAAGATTATTGATTAAGGTATAAAGTTTAAAAAAAAAAACACACATCAACATCAGTAACTATAGAGTTTATAGAGGGAGCGGAAATTGGATAGCAATACTTACAGAAATTCAATTTTGAAATTGGATCTTCCTCTTAACCATCACCCTCTAGAGTCGAATCGAGTCGTATCGAATGGAATCGAATCGAGTCTAGTTGAAGTTGAGTCGCTCGATATGAAATGAGTGTTCTTTCATCGCAATTGCAGTGAAGAGCATTTTCCCAGGAAAGGACTGTTTACAATTTGTTTTGTTATAGTTTCCTTCCTGTTTTTCATAGCCACCACATCCTGTACCTATATAATATTTGTTTATGAACTGTACACACATTCCAAAGGGACTTAAGTGAGAATAAAAAGTAAAAATTATTGTATTGGAACATGTGCATATTTTTATTTCAATCGCAAATTTGTTTTGTGAGTTTCAAATTGAACACTGACATTTTTCAACATAAATATGCAGAATTTATTTACTGCTTTTTAAGCTTTTTAAAATGAAAATGCAAAAGTAATCTTCAATGTTGTTTATTAAAATTTCAAATCATGGAGAATTTACACAAAGGGACAGGAGTTTTGGTTTGAAGTCAATTCTTTTCTTATTTCTCAAACAAAATTCATATTTGCAATTTAAATGACAAATTAAATTTTTGAAATTAACAAAAAATGTGCAGCAGTATTTTTTTGACCTTTGGATTTTATTTCTTGTAAAATCAGAAAATTGTAAAATTTGAGGATTCACGATTTTTCTAAAGCTACAAAAGTTGGAGCTTAAATTAAATTTCAACATAGGTATGTTATAAGATTTTTTATCATGAATCTTAAAATGACGTTCATTTTGGAATTTCAAAAGAATCAGTACTTAGTTGATTTTTAAGATGTTAAAATGGACCGAAGAAAACGCAAGCGTCAAAATCTGTATATCAACTCGTACTATCACCTACCCGCGTTAAAGTTATTCAACTGGTGTTTCCTCTAAAGCACCTCTCATTTTGTCCAGATACGGAATTACTTACTTGAGTACTTAAGATGGAGCTACAGTTTGGGGCAGACCTGGGCCTCAAACAACATGCGACTCCAGCCAGCTAGCTGTCTCCAGTTTCACACGCTACGTTGGTTGAGGTCTCCACCCACCTGCGTGTGCCACCTGAGTCGCAATCTTTCTCTACTGCGCCATCTCTGTGGATTGGATTCAAAGACCTTCCGGACTAGAGCGTTGTCCATTCGCTATAATAGCCGTTGGAATTTAATTCTTTTAACTAGATCAGTATAGCTGTACAGTTAGTCGTTATATCTTCTCCTCCATTCTCCATCCATATACATACGGGACCAAAACTCACCCCAAGAATTTTTCTCTTGAAGCATCCTAAGACGCTCTCTTCTTTCTTTGACAGCGTCCAGGCTTCAGCGCCATAAATGAGAACAGAGTGGTGCCTAGTTAGACAAAGTCCTTAACTACCTCGAAGTTATAGCTGTCCATGGTGACGTTTTGTCCAAGACGTCGTTGTTCAGTGTCCTTTTTTGATGACATCATACACTTGGTCTTGCCCTCATTGACTACTTAACCCATCTTCTTAGCTTCCGTCCCAATGCTCAAAAACGCTCCACTGACATCACGCTTTGATCTTCCAATTGTGCCAATATCATCTGCGTATCCGAGTAATTGGATGGACCTTTGGAAGATTGTGCCTCTAGTGTTGACGGTTGAGTTTTGCACAATTCTTTCCAGAACGATGTTGAAGAAGTCGCATGACAGTGCATCGCCTTGTCTAAAAGCTTTTTTGACATCAAATGCATCAGTGAGATCTTTTCCGACCTTGATAGAGCAGCATGCATTCTCTATCATCATTCTGCACAAACGGAAAAGTTTGGCAGGGATGGCAAAACAAAACGTTGGTCTTTAGAGCTCTTCCCTTTGGATGCTGTCGTACGATTTGAAGCTCCTGGATTTTTTAAAAGATCTGCAGTAGTGTGAATATTTGGTCGATAGTGGACTTTCCTGGTCTGAAGCCACATTGGTAAGGACATTTCAGGTTGTTGACTAACGGCATCTCTGATGGCTGCAAGGCAATAGTGTCACTGGTTTTCAATGCTTAATGCAGGCTGCATAGGACTCCTTTAGAGGTTATTAGAGACTCGATCGGAAAACGACTTGGCAGTCTCTTGCGATTGTAGCCGTCTTACGTTGAAACTTCTCACAGTACTTTCTTGTTTTGGCTTGGACCGGGATATCCGTAGCCGTACCTTGGCTACAACGAGGTAGTGGTCCGAGTCAATGTTGGCCCCTCGGAAAGTTCGGATATCCTGTATAATGGAGAACTGTCGTGCGTCGATCGCAAGTCGGTCAATTTGGATCAGGAGATTTTCATGTCCCAAAACGTCTCGCCGCGCAGTGAAATCGAGCAGCCAAAGTCCATTTTCGGAGGTGGTGTCGTGTATTCTGTTTCTCCTGATTGTACCACCAAGGATGTCTTCTCTTCCTAGCCAGGGCACTGCTAATAAGTCTTGTCCAAGAGCTCGAAGAATATGTCTTTGGTGTCTTCATCTTTCTCCTCTGTTGGGGCATGCGCGCATATAAGTCTTATGTTGGAAAATTTAGCCTTGATGCTCTCGCTCACACTGTTGAAACTCAAGACTCTTTGCCTGAGTCTAGTTTCAACAACAAATCCAAACCCAAATAGACGCTGTCTTTGTTCTCGTTACAAGTCGCAGTTTTTTCCAGACACGGAATTCCCGAAATAAAATCAACGGTGGTGGCGTCTGCAGTTTAGTATGGTTGAACTACTTAGTATGACATATTCGGAAATCAAGCCTGTAACAAGCGGCAATGACAGGTTAAGAAACAATCGGGGAAAAAAATCTGCACAGCAACACTTCTGATAACGGATTCAGGCTCACCGGTTTTGCTGCGTCTCGAAACGTCATAGTAGCCGTTTCAATCTTAATGTTTACAAAGAAACTTGAAATTCTCCAGACCAATTTACTGTCAACCATTTTGCTATCGACGTTAGATAAGGCGTCCACTATCATAAACGTCTGAACTTTCCTGGGAGCCTACATCGACTTGGATCACTACATTGCTGAAGGCAAGGTAGCACTTATAGTTTCCAGAACTAAGACAAAATAGGGAGATGCTGGAAGAAGATACAACGTTAAACGCTACAATAATAAAAGATCGCCAAATTCTTCTCAAAGTCAGTCACAAACAACCTCTCTCGAAGTTGTCTGCCGCTAACACAATTTTTCAAGAACCAGTGGCAACATTGCAAAGATGCAAACAGAAAAGCCATCTCTGACGCTGTTTCATGAGTAATGTTGGTAAGAGAGACAAAGCCAACAACTCCGTCTTCCTGACTTAGACGGAATAAAGGTTGTAATATTTAATCTAAAGTCTGACAAAGCTGCTGTAGCAGATGGCTTTAATGTTGAGCTTTTCAAAGTAGCTGGAGATAGTTTGGTTAGAACCATGCTTATCTGTAAAATATGGTCGGAAGAAAAAACGCCTGGTGAGCCTTTAAAATTCACCAACTATAAGGAGGACTCAGTCTCCTTAACAAACGTATTAATAAAAATCCATATCAGCTTAGAAGCTAAATCCATAATTAACGTCTTAAACCATCGATCCCCCAATATTTCGGTATGTAAGCGCATTTGGGAATATGCGGTCTGGGATAATCTGGATTCAAGACGACCTACTGTAAATAAACTAGCCCTTTAGCCATTTTAGTTGTTAAGCCACTTTATTATTCAATTCTTTTGTCATCATCAGATTAGCCTTAAGCTGTAACCATATTTCAAACGATGACGTTTCCTATACAAAATGTTCCTTGTTGAAGCTTTGATATATGAAATGTAGCCAACTTTAAACAATTTTTCATTCAATATCCTTATGCTATCGAAATAGCCATCACTTTAATAAATGTAATAAATTAATACAGAAATAAACGATAATTAGGAATTAATTTGCATTTGCCTTTGCCTTTGCCTTTTCATCATTCTTCCTTCCGTCGACAATGCCAGCCGACGATAGACAGAAAAGCCTCAAGACTCATCACATCCGCATACGAAACATTCCAATGCATAACCAAGACCACATGTATATGTAATGTAATATCCTATCCTATATATGCCATCGTTTTAGCCTGGTTGCGAGAAGCCTTGAGCCCTAAGCGTCGTCAGTAAGATAATTCCAGAGATATACACACAAATTAAAGGACAACCTGGATGAAATTTATTACCAAAGCAAGCTCCTATAGAATTGGTAGGTAGGGCATAATAGTTAGATAGGTTTGGTATGAAAGGTAGGCAAGGTATGCCTTATATGTATGTACCCTATTCCTAATGCTGCTAGCTGCTTCCACTTCTATATTGCCCGGATAGCAATGTTTGTTTAACATTATTCCTTGCCAGCCTCTTCATTGTGCTTTAGTGGACGTGTGAAGTTTTAGTACCTGTGGTCCACCGAGACCAACTGCAGACACACCCACATTAATATAAATGGTAATTTAGAGCGCATCTCCCCCTGGGAAGGACTTATAATATAATCGTATACCTAACCTACAAATCTTATACAGCTATGACCAAAATAATAGGCACACAACTTCATTTTTAATAAACAATGTCTTAATTTTAAGGATCTTTGCATTGTAAGATTTTATTTTTTTTTTTTAAATCTTATTTTTAAATTTTAGTCCCAGTATAGTTAATTAATTGCACAAAATTTGCAGTTATTTATGGTCTGGTAGATTTCGCTTAGTAATGCTACAGACTTGGTTTATTCACTTTTTTGTAAATATATTTAGTGAAGTTCGGGTGTATTCATAAACGTCAGCCAACTAAGAACTGCGTTATCTGCATTCAAAAAGTCGGATTTTCGATCGAACTAACGACTGTCGTCAACGTCGGTCGGTCGGGCAGATTGCGCAGCTGAGTTTGTTTGGCTGCAGAAAGAGCGGGAATTATTAAAATAATTTTTACAACAACAAGAAGAACGAAGCAGCACTGAATCCTAAACAATGTAAGTAAAAGCAAATATTTTGTTAATTTTTTGATAAAAATAATTTAAATTATTGTTGTGTGGACAACTAACAACATTAAACTTTTGATTTCAAAGCGAATAAGCATGGAAATGGAATTCAATGCTGGAGAGAAAAATAAAAAAGCATTGGGAGTGCGTTCACAAATGCATCAGAAAAGAAATACGATTGTACTTGCTCAGATTTTCTGCGTTTATGAATACAATCCTCCTCACGAATCCATTTTAGGTCCATTGCAGCTACGTTTCCCGATTGAAGTATCACAAATTCCATAGTAGTAGATTAGGAGTGAAAAAACATGTACAATTTTCGAATTTCGTATAAATTGGCGTCACTGAATTCGAATGGAATGGAATGGAATGGAATGAAAACAACTTTTTCCCCGTTAAATAATTTGTGTCGGACGCTGAAAGAAAACGTTTATTTTAAGGAAAATGTAAGTAATTTTACAAATTCTATTGTTTTATAAATAATTGTTTCATTTTAAAGGACAAAAACGACAAACAAGGCACAATATGAAAGGCTCTATGAGCTAATTAACGAAAGAGGAGATCTGGCGCAAGTCTACACAAAACTGGCAAAAGAAGAAGTACAAAACTTCTGGGAAAGTAAAAACCGAACTGAACAGTCTTGGCTCACCTCTAAAAGATGCCTCAATATGGAGAAAAGTAAGTGGAACATTCAAATACATTAACCACGAAAAATAATATTGCATTTTATTTATAAGGTATGTTTTGATTCCCAAAGCCTGGAGAATGGCAAAAGTAGTCTTCATTCCTAAAGCAGGGCAACCCTCCCACGTTAACTCTAAAGATCTAGGACCAATCAGCCTATCATCCTTTCTTCTTAAGACCTTGGAAGGATTGATTGAATTTTACATCAGACATAACTTAAAACCATGTCTCATTTCCACAGCTCAACATGTTTACTCTAAGGGAAAATCAGTAGAATCAGCACTCCATTTGCTGGCACGTATTATTGAATATTCCCTTGAATACAAAGAAAATAACCTAGCGTTCCTAGATACTGAAGGAGCTTCAAACAACGACAGTTACCAGGCGATTACAAAAGCAATGGATAAGCTGAAATTAGAGAAATCACTCATAGATAAGTCTCATGCTCAAAAGCATGAAAATAACTTCTAGCATGAGAAGTTTTACTACCACTAGATCGGTGAATCGAGGCACCCTCCCAAGGTGGGGTCCTTTTGCCTCTTTTATGGAACATGGTAGTAACGGAACCTACTTACATCATTGGAAGCAGAGGGTTTCAGGGTGATTACCTATGCTGATGACGTTACAATATCTGTTTCTGGAAAGCACCCCCAAGTTCTCTCGGAACAGTCAGAACTCCTACAAAATGCCTTAAATAGGCTAAAAAAAAAGGCTAAGCAATGTGGCTTGGACGTTAATCCACATAAAACAGAATTAATACTCTTTTCGAGAAGATATAAAATTCCTCAGATTAACCCACCCAAGATTAGAGGAATACCATTAAGCTTTTCCGATCAAGCTAAATATTTAAGCCTTATTTTAGTCAAAAAACTAAATTGGAAGGCAAATATTGATGAAATAGTAAAAAAAATGGCTACTGTAGCGCTATTCACTTGTAAAAAGGCCATAGGATCAAAATGGGGCTTCTCCCAAAAATAACCCACTGGCTATACACTTCGGTAATTAGACCGATACTCATTTATGGAGCTGTCGTATAGTGGACCGCACTTCACAAGATGGTAAATCTAAATAAGCTCATCAAAGTCCAGCAGTAAGCTATTATATGCATCACAGGAGCACTCCGCTCAACACCAACCGCAGCACTGGAAGTGCTTTTAAACCTAACACCTCTTGACACCTTCTCCAAAACGGTGGCAGCCAACTCATGTGTGAGGCTTAGAGCCAACTCTCAATGGAACAGTAACAATACTGGACATACTACTATTCTAAACAGTTTTAGATCTATCCCAGATAGCTTAGACTATACCACCCCAAAAATGGTATTCAGTAAAAGCTTCCACGTCTCCATCCCGTCAAGATCCTCCTGGGAAGAAGAGAGACCCCTGGAAGACGATGTGGTACACTTCTATACAGACGGTTCAAAGGCGATCACGGAGTTGGAAGTGGTATCTATTCGAAACAACTGAATCTCAATCTATCATATAGACTTCCCAATCAATTAAGTGTATTCCAGGCAGAAGTAATGGCGATCAAAGAAGCACTATCCTGGCTCAAAGAAAACGTTATATCTTGTAAGGATATACGAATCTTCTGGAACAGCCAAGCCGCTCTTAAATCCCTCTTGTCTGTCTACACAAACTCTCAAATAGTTCACGATTGTCGATCATCTCTGAATGAAATGACGGAACAGTGTGGGTGCCGGGCTATACAGAGACATTCCAGAAAACTGCAAAGCCGATGAGATCGCCAAAAACGGAACACTTCTGCCTAATGCTAGACAAAAACATAACATAGCAACACCACTTGCTACCTGCAAATATCTTCTCAAACAATATGCTCTAGAATCAACAAATGCTAGATAGTTACAGAGTACCACCTGCCTTGCAACCAAGCAAATATGGCCAAGCATAAACTTTAAACGGTTAAAAAGCTTGATATTTCTGAGCAGACAAAGTATAAGCTCTGCAATTGGAGTAATAATAGGACACTGCCTCATTGGAAGACGTGCTCTGAGGCTAGGGGTTTACACAAATGACTGTAGAAGCTGCATGGACGAGGAGGAAGAGGAAACAGTCCAACACCTTCTATGTACATGTCCAGCACTCTTCATTAGAAGGAATAACTTTCTCGGTAATCTCTTCTTCGATAGTACTAGTGAACTGGCAACGATTGACACAATGGACCCTTGAGGTCTAGGTGCGTCAATAACATCTGGACAGCCACTCCAACCTAACCTTACCTGTGGTTTGATTGAAAGTCGTATATTAAAAGGAAGCTTGTGGACAACAAAAAAGAAATAAAAGCAACTGGTGGTGTGGAATATAGGCAGCATTCCTTCACAAAACATGAAGAAGCTGTTATAAGCTCACGGGACTAAAAACATCAACAGCAGAAATCAAGAACACTCGATCTTTTGGAACTGAAATCACTCGTCAGTGTACCGAGGTTGAAACCAATACACAAACGGAGAAGCAAAGTCCTGAGACATCTGATAGTGCGGCCGAG
The DNA here is from genome assembly GCF_945859685.1 of Eupeodes corollae. Lineage (NCBI taxonomy): Eukaryota > Metazoa > Arthropoda > Insecta > Diptera > Syrphidae > Eupeodes > Eupeodes corollae. The sequence goes on along the minus strand of NC_079148.1, from coordinate 10,060,613 downwards.
CTCAAAGATGTTTCTATGACATCAGATGGAGGAGTACATCGGGAAAACGTCCCTCGAAAAGTTGAGGATTCTGTAAATCTTTTGAGGCAACAGATTGAACTTCAAAAAAGTTTTTATGCAAAAACTGAAAAATGTTCACCTTTTTTTTAAACTGCTATTGTGAAAAAACCACCCACCATTTCTCTTGAGAGCCCTTTCTGCATCTTTCTGTATAACAAAATTTATTTGAAGTCGAAATCTCTACTGTTTCTTGAGCTATAGACGACGAAACAAACGTCAAACATCGCAAAACGTAAAAATAAGTTGTTCTTGTTCCTCAAATTAATTTGGCCTTATTTTACACTGTCAAATTGCAATATGGCCAAAAACTGAAAACTGGCCTTTTTTCATTTTTATTAAGTGGAAATTTTTGGAAGTTGTTCTTATTTCACTGCACCGCCCGGAAAACCTTAAAAAAGGCAGTAACACTTGAAAGCAATAAATGTGTCTATTGTTTTGACCATTGCTGTATGACCTGTGCAGTGTATACGGTACAATACATGGTCGACGACGTTGACAGTGGTGGCAACTTGACAATAATTAATGTTTACTTGTTTTACGGATTCTATATTCCACCAGGCCAGGCCAAGCGGCTAAACAAACTCCAACGGCGACGGAGGTAAAAGCATCTTTGTTTTTGGGTTTATTAGAAAGTCAAGAATGTGGCATTAACATCAAATGGAACATATAACGGAGATCGACAGGAATACCGACCGACAGGACATCAAGGATACCTCCAGAATGAAAGATGGATATGGTTGAAAACTTTTTGATTTCATCGACATCAAGTGGCTGATTTAATTATTTGAACTTTAATTGTTTTTTGTTTTAGGGACTGCAAAAGCGGGGAAAGACCAAAGAAGATAATTGGGGCACTTTAAATGCTTCTGACGCTTTAGGTTATTATAGTTCCTAACCATCACCATCAGGATCAGAAAATTTGTGTGTTTTCTCCCATGATTATAACAAACGTGCCTATTACGAAGAACTAACATAATTTATATTGATTCCTATTGACGCCCCTCCTCCTTCTCTCAACGCGGCGTTATGATGATGATGCGTTGCGTCGTCGTTGGTTTGGTAGTTCCACTTCGAAAATTCAGAATTTTGGTTTGTTTGATTTAATATTATTTTACCGAACGTGCCTCATTGCTTTCGATGATTTCAGGATATGTTTTTGTATAAACGAGTATGCTCGATACTCGTGTCCTTAGCGCTAAAGGCTTTCACGATGAGCATTTCCGTTGCTGGGTTCTTGAATGTGGGAATAGATTTGATTAGGAGCAAATCTAATACAAAAAACCCAGGGAACGCTTCGCTGGTATCTACTGATGGAACTGGCTTCAAAGCTGAGTGATGGTGGCATCGATGAATGGATATGGAACTGGAAGAAGAAAAAAAGTGATTGATGGGCTTCAAATTGATTTATACGCACAGATTATTAAATTAGGCTTTTTGTTATCCCTGCGATGCGCTATCTATTCCTATATTCCTATTAAAAGGATTTGCATAATTGATTTCAGGATCGCATGGGTGAGAGAGGGCAGGAAATTTGTTTGTATAAGTAACACAGCATGATGAGATTTATTTTCTGAAGTTGAAAACTTTTATAGAAGAACCTAGAATGTGGGAGTAGGTCGCATAGGTAACAAACATTTTAAGGTATGTTGGTTGAAATTTAATTGCTAAGGCTTCAAATTGCTTCAAAAAATAAAAGAAGTATGGTTTTATAAAGTCAGGAACAAAATAAGAGCTCATGAAAGAGACATGATTTGAACATTGAACATTTTATGTTTTTTTCTCAAAAATAGGCTAAGAAAATTATTGTAGAGCTTCATTTATAGTCTTCAACAATCCCAAAGTTCCAAAAATAATTTAGGGAGAGGTGGAAAGGACTCAAGTACAATTTTTTGTAACGTCGAAAAGTAAATGAAGTTGCATAAAGTTTTATGAAGACCTATGTATATTATCTTAAATACTTTTTTTTCGATCAATTAGGTTTTATATATTTTAAAGCCCTACCCATATCATTATGTCTTAAATATTACATCGTTTGAATGGCCACCGCTGCTTCTACGAGTGGCACGCATTCGAAAGGTCCCGTTTGCGATGACTGTGGGGCATAAACCAGACTTAATTTGACCAATAGTATTGATTATGTTTTCTTTAAAAGCGGCTATGGTTTGTTTGCATAGACCTGGGACTTAAGAAATCCTCAAAACCAAAAATATAAAGGGATTAAATCACACGATCTTGGTAAATTGGTCACGTCGCGTCGGTTAGATGCGAGAATCATCCGATCAAACCGATTGTGGAGAATATCGATCGTGCCTTTAGCTGAGTTGTATACGCAGCGTCATCAAGTTGGTGACCATCGACATCATTTTCGAAGAAGCACGGACCGATTTCGGGTTCAGCCAAAATCCACACCGAACGGTGACTTTATTTGAATTCAAATTTCAAAATCAGGCCTCATTGCTGTCGACCAAATTTGGAATTAACTTCAAAATGCTCCAAAATTGAATTAGAGAATAGCCTATGGTCGCTTAATTTCAGGTCCTGGGTCAGTTGAATTTTATATGGGTGCAGGCTCAAATCAAAGATTAAAATACGCTATGTTGTGGTGTAAGACAGAGCAAGTTCTTGTGAGCGACGTGGAATTGACTGAACTGGAATCTGCTGCACACTTTAACGAATGTTGGCGATATTTTTGGTATTTCGTTGACGCGCAGGAGTTGGCTTATTGCTCACTGAGCCGGTAAACTCAAGCTCGGATACCAAATGTTGAATAATCGAGTGAAAACTCTCCAGTTAAAGAAAGAGCTCTTAAAAGAACCGTTGCCAATACGAGAACGGGGACGGTTTTAATAATTATTTTACAATCTTTAACTGGTAACTATGCTTCTTTGATAGTGACGTTGACGCCAGCGCTAATACGATCACAAGTTTGATTCTCCTGGGCATGAAAACTTTTATTCCGAATTGGGTTAAAAGCATCAAATCTAAGGAAAAAGCAAGGTTGAATGCGAGCTGTAAAGAGGTTATAAGGGTCAAGAAGGAATTCTTTCCCTTCGTCGGTTCCTACGGTCGTTGTCCATGACACTCCATTTGTTAGCTCTTTAGAGAAAGTAAATCTCTTTGCTAGGCAGCCAATTCAACGCTGCCAGTGATTGTTATGACTCCGCCTGTACTTTAGTGAGTTAGTGAGTCTATGGGGCAAATCTTTTTTCGCACATACATAAATCCGCTGTTCAAGATGGTATCCCCGCTATTGTTCTGAAGAGGTGTTTTCAACGGTGGAGAAACCACTGCATAAGCTTTTTCATCTGTCCTACTCGTCAGGTCTTGTTCCGAGCGGATGGAAAACCGCATTTGTCCAGCCTATTCCCCAAAAAAGCGAATCTTCCTCACTTTTAATTACCGACCGATTGCACTTACCTCTCTTCTTTCAAAGGTCATGGAAACGCTGACTAATTATCAGCTGAAGAAATATCTCGAAGATCGAAAGCTTCTTAATGACCGACAATACGGCTTTCGTAGCAGTAGGTCCACTGGTGATCTCATGGTCTATCTCACCGAACAGTGGAAGAAATCTTTACATAGTTTTGGAGAAAGTAAGGTTATTGCACTTGATATTTCAAAAGCATTTGATAGGGTTTGGCATCAGGTTCTCTTATCGAAAATGGATTCATTGGATTAGTAATTACCTTTCCAATCATTCAATACAAGTGGTATTGGATGAATTTAAGTCTGAAAACCACAAAATAAATGCTGGTGTGCCCCAGGGCTCTGTTTTATATCCAACACTCTTTCTCATTTTTAGTAATGATATCTTGTGTGCAACTTCTAATAAAATACATTGTTTCGCTAACGATTGAACTCTTAGTTTTCCATATTCGTTTTCAGATTCACGCCCCTCTTCTTCGGATGTGGAACTGCAAGTAAAAAATATGATAAACTCGTTAAATTCCGACCTAAACAGTATTGTACAATGGGGAATAAGAAACCACGTCTAATTTAATGCTTCAAAAACCCAATGTTGATTTGTATCGTTAAACCGAGATATACCCCCCTTGCCATTATCCATAGATGGCACTTGCTTCGAGGAGATTGAACATCTCGATATTCTCGGTATGTGTACCACCAACTACCTTTTGTGGAACGATCACATACGCGATGTTGCCAAAAATGCCGCAAGATGTTTGGGTTTTTTAAGGCGATGCAAAAAGTGTTTCTCCCCCTCTGATCTGACTTATATGCGTCCAAAGCTTGAATATAACTCTTATCTCTAGGCTGGTGTTCCTGCAACTTACTTAAACCTCATGAACAATATCGAACGTAGAGCATTTAGATTGACTGGTGATGTTACCATTATAAATAAGATCATTTACGTCGCTTGAACATCGTCAAAATGTTTCTTTTTCACCCTCTTTTACCGGTTTTTTAATGGTTTATGCTCAAGAGAAATAGCCAGTTGCATTCCTCCTCTTAAACAGTTCAATCGTAATACTCGCCCTTCTAGGAATGCTCATCAATATACCCTCGAGCCCAACTTCGGTTGTAATACATTGATTCGTTCTTTAACCGTACAGTATCCGAATGTGGAATGCCTTGCCACACTCTGTCTTTCCCAGCCATTTCAATATTCAGGAATTCAAAACCAATGTGCACCGGCACCTCCTTTTAACCCCTCTCTTCCTTTCCTAGTGCTTACACTGTCTCTACATAATAAAGGGTAGTAATATCCCCTTGAGTGTGCGCTTATTTTTCAAAAATACAAAATCTACTAAGAAGGCCGAAAATGTGCACGTACCCCTTAAAAACGGTGCAAATTACACATTTTCGCCTCTAGACAACACCCATTTTGATAATTAAGTTTCATCATTTGCACGGTTGTTTTTGCGCTATAAGTTGGCACCATTGTATTTAGTGCATGATAAGAACAAAATATTTTGACGAAAGTAAGGGGTTTTTAAATTTGCGCGGGTAGATTTTTCCACCCCGTGGTGGCCATTTTGTTTTGGTGTCATCAGTCTGTCAATTATTTTGTATATTGCTTATGCCAAATGCCAAAAATGATTGAACTTAAGAAACACTCACAGTCAGCTTTTCGAAGTTTGGTGGCGAAATTTGAGACTACCGGTTGAGTAAACAATCAGCCGATTGCCGGCATAAAACATCGCCGCGTCCGTGGAAGTGTACAGCAGAAAAGAGGGAGTCTATTCCTCGACGTGCACAAGAACTCGACTTTTGCAAACTTCAACTTGTCGAGGACTTGAATTTACTTACTTGGATTTTGTGACAACGTCGTCTGTTCGCTGACTTGGCTTTCGAGTCTTTTCGAAGATTACCCCAATTGTGGATGAATGGCTATGTTAACAAGCATAATTACCGTGTATGGGACGACACCACCCCACGCGAAGTTCACAAGGTGATAAAGCATCCTCAAAAACCTCCCGTTTGGTTGGGTTTTTGGGCCGGTGCGCGGCGTAATACTTTTTTTAAAACGACGTGACGTTAGTGAGGCGGTCAAGGTCAGCAATAAGCGCTACATAACGATGATAACTAATTTCTCATGGTCCGAACTGAAAATTATGGACCCAGACGATATGTGGTTCCAGCAGGACGGCGCGCTTCGTGCCCCACAACAAACACGCCACAATTGACATTTTCATCACCTTCCCGCCCTTACTTAAGCCCTATAAAAAAAAAACAATATGTCTACCACGGGCTGTTAAAGTCAACCCGTTTCTTGTTTGTATTTTTTACGTATTTACCTCTTTTTGTCTCAAATATAGTTTATTCGTAAAAAATTAATAATATTATTAAAATATTTTTAAGCTAGAAAAATGTCTCATTATCGTAGATAATAATAATTTATTTTTACCACTAAGCTGTTGGCTGTCAACTGTCAAAGGGTTTGTTTTGTATTTTACTTAAATCACACAAATGGTGGAAGATACAAATTTGATGTTGAAACCATTGATTTTTTTATAAATAAAATAGCTGAGAAAATCCTCTCAGTCTTACCGAATAAAGCATTTTGCTTTGGATAGAAAAGAATCTTTGATTCAATAATCCGATGTAAGATATGTCTCAATATTTTTTTTTTCTTACCAGAAATACAAAAATGTGTCTTTTAAAGATGATATATTTTGTTTTTGTTTCAAATTTATGCCCTAAATATTATTTTCCATTATATTTTTTCTTTACATAAAATGTGTTTTACTACCAACAGGATAAACATATGTGTGTGAAAATCTACTTAGTATATAGCCTAAAACACATCCTTTTAAGCACACGTTGAACTGCCATCTTTTTGTATTGTGTTGAAAAAGAACATAATATTATTATTTCCCTAACGCATAAAAATACAAAAGCCTATTGTAATCTTATTTCTATTTCTATTGTCGTTTAAAAAAAAAAACGAAGAAAACACATTACACAATGCATATACTCAACTTTTGTAATAGGCTTAACCTGTCTAGAATACAAAAAGCTCTGTCTGGAAAAATATAATAAGCCTCTGTCTCAGTAACAGTATAGGTAAGGTACATCATCAACGTCACCTCTGATGACACTTTTAGTATTTTTGAATGTTGAATACAATTTTTGAAGACACAAACGAATGAAGGTAGGTATACATCAAAGCTCAGAAAATATAATTGTGTATTTTATGTAACAATACTTATTTGTTTTTAACAAGCCCTTCAGTCAATAATGAGGTCAATCACTGTCTACAGGAGATTCCGACAAAGCAAGAAGAATGTTAGGCTTTAAATGACATAAACCTTCGGTAAAAAATTTATTCTACTCGTGTCTACTGGAAATTGTTGTATTTCTCATTTTCTGGAAAAAACAAAATTCCACATTCCAGCAGTATTCAATTTCTTCGAAACGATTAACGAATGTTTCATGAAATTTTCAGAATCATATAATACTTCTTCATCTCGGTAGCTAGCTTGATGTCTCCAGTTACTCACTCCAAGTTGAGTGAGTTTACATTTCTTTTGTGAGCACCACCTGCTTGACGACCTTCTCTGTCTGCACAGTTTTGTAGGGGTATATTCGAAGCCTTACCGAGTCGGAGCATTTAAAATACTCTAATTGATTTAAAATACCTCAATCGTTGGACTTTTATCCTTTTGGCTAAGTCAGCCGGTGCAGCTCGTAGTTCTAAAGGTATCCTGCACAAACAATAGTGTTTGGAAGTAATGCCAAATTTTTTCATCGTAATCAGTTAAAAGATGGTGGATTTTTATTTGATCGGTCGTAATATTCGATCGACTGTGGACTTTCCTGGTATAAAGCCATGTTGGGTGAAATTCGAAATAGGTCCTTCCATATTCGCATTCTTCGGAACCTCTCAGCATCTTCGAATTCTTTGCTATCTCCATTTCCTTCTTAGATGTCGATGTTACTCTCTCCTCCTCTGCTCGTAGAGCTTAGAGCAGATCACGTTCTTCTATTATATGGCTGAATTTGCTTCCGACAGTTTTTTAGTAGCTTGGGGTTTCTTGTTTCTTGGCTATTCGACACCCATCACGTCAGAGGTAGTTTCTTTGATTGCATCTTGGCAATGTTGCCACTGGATCTCCACACATTGTTGTGGCGCTAGAGAATTTCCATAGAATATGTTTGAAACTTTGTCGGAGAAGAATTTTGTGGTCTTTTGTGATAGTAGCCTTTTGACGTTGTATCTTCTCTGAGTCTCCATATTTTGTGTTAGGCCTGAAACCATAAATAATACCTTGACAACAGCAAGGTAGTGATCCGAGCTGATGTCAGCTCCTCTGAAAGTTCCGAAATCCATGATGTTGGAAGCGTCAATCGCAATATGATCAATCCGGTTGACCGTGCGTAGCTTTATCTGGTGGAAAATTCCAAGTTTCTTTCGGTTTCGCCCGCAAAAAAATCGCTGAGTCTGAATCCATTATCGAAAGCTTTGTCATGAGACTGTTTTTTTTTGATTATTTTACCAGAAATATCTTCAATTCCTAGCATGGCATTAAATTCTCCAAAAGCAATTTTAGTATTGTAGGGCACTTCTCATATGCTTTGCTCAAGAGCTTGGAGCCATCCTACTCTTCTATAGAGCGTGTGAGAATATTTGGTTAATGTTGCTGAATTTAGAATCAATGCTAATAATCATGAGGCGCTCATTGATGTATCAAGATTATTACTTACTTAAGGTGGTGCTACAGTCCTGTGTGAACTAGGGCCTCATCCAACAAACTTCTCCATCTAGCTCGGTCACTAGCTAGATGCCTCCAATTTTGGGCTCCAAGTTGGGTGAGGTCACCTTTCACTTGTGCGCGCCACCTGATCCGCGGTCTTAGGATGCTTCGAGAGAAAAATTCTTCGGGTGATTTTTGGTCCCGTACGCATAGATGGAGAATGGAGGAGAAGATATAACGACGAACTGTACGGGCTGTACAGCGACACTGACCTAGTTAGCAGAATTAAAGTCCAACGGCTTAGATGGCTAGGTCATGTAGAGTGGATGGACATCAACGCTCCAGCCCGGAAGGTCTTCGAATCCAATCCCGAGGGACGGCGCAGTAGAGGAAGACCGCGACTCAGGTGGCGCACCCAGGTGGGAGAGGACCTCAACCAACTTGGCGTGCGAAACTGGAGACTTGACAGCGTATCACCTTGTCTAAAACCTTTTTTTAACATCGAAAGGTTTTGTTAAGTTTTTTCCAACCTTTATGGAGCAGCGTGAATTCTCCATGGTCATCCTGCACAAATGGACGAGTTTGGCAGGAATGCCAAAACTAGACATGGCTCTATACAGCTCGTTCCTGTAGATGCTGCCATATGAGGCATTGAAATCGATGAAAAGATGGTGGGTGCCGATTTGGTGTTCTTGGATTTTTTCCAGGATCTGCCGTAATGTGAATATGTGATCGACTGTGGACTTTTCTGGTCTAAAACCACACTGATAAGGACCTATCAAGTTGTTGACGATGGGCTTTAGACGTTCACATATTACGGCAGAGAAGATTTTATAGGCGATGTTAAGTAGACCGATTCCTCTATAGTCGGTGCAGTTTAGAAGGTCTCCTTTTTCAAGGATCGGGCAAACAATACTGAGGTTCCATTCATCGGGCATGCTTTCTTCCGACAATATCTTACAGATAACTTAGTGCATGCTCCTAATCAACCATACGCTACAGCGGCTTTATTAGACTTCACCTTAGATATGGCAATCTTTACTTCGTCTAAGTCGGGAGGACGGGAATGTTGGCTTTCGTCGTCTATGTTGAATGGATCATCCTGCCTGACAGCAGAATTCGGTTTGTCGTCACCGTTATACAGTCTACAGTAGTGGTCCTTCCATATTCTCAGCATTGACTGCGGGTTCACTATGATGTTTCCACTTTCGTCTTTGCAGCCTTCGGTTCTAGGTTTATGTACCTGTGAATTTCGTTTCACCTGTTCATAAAACTTTCGAATTTCATTCCTGCTTTTAAAACTCTCAACATCTTCGACAGCATGCTTCTGATGCCCTCTCCTTTTCCTTTTGAGAAGTCGGCGTTCCTCTCGGATTTTCTGCTCATAGAGGTCATGAGCAGCTCTCGTCCTTTTATGCAGCGCCGCTTTGCGTGCCATACACCTGCCAACATTCCTCATCAAACCAGTGGTACCTTGTTGGTGGCTGTTTGAAACGGCTTCTCTGATTGCATCTTGGCAATGTTGCCACGGGTTTTCGATACATTGTGTTGGCGGCAGAGAACTTCGAGAGAGGTTACTTGTAACTCGCTCGGAAAAGAATTTGGCGATCTCTGGCACCTCCCTGTTTTGCCTTGGGTCTGGAAATCCGAATCGCTATCTTAGCTACAACGAGGTAGTGGTCCGAGTCGATGTTAGCTCCTCGGAAAGTTTGTGTCTGGCGTCGATCGCAACGCAATATGGTCAATCTGGTTGACGGTAGATTGATTTGGAGAAGTCCAACTTCTTTTTTGGATGTTGAGGTGTGGAAAACGCGTACTGGCTACCATGACGTTTCACCCCCCAGCAAAATCTATATGATCCTGAATCCGTTGTCGGAAGTGTTGTCGTACAGGCTGTTCTTCCCGATAATTCCAGCAGAGATGTTTTCCCTTCCTAGCTTGTCACTAAAATCGCCCAGGACTATTTTAATATCGTAGCTACGACACTGCTCATATGTTTTGTCTAGGAGCTCGAAGAACATATCTTTGGTGTTGTCGTCTTTCTCTTCTGTGGGGCGTGCGCGCATATCAGGCTAATGTTGCCGAATTTAGCCTTGATGCGTATGGTCATGAGGCGCTCATTGATGCTAATTTTTCGGCCGCACGTGGTCTGTTAAGGGACCTAACATTCCACGTGCATATCCGAAGTTCGTTGTCCTTTATTCTTTTGCGTTGGTTGTCAACAGTAAATCCGTCCGTATCCGAGGCTTGTTGGTGCTTCGCAACTATGAAAGCTTTTACGTGGCCAGGAAGTCACTCCGACGCACAACCTCCAAACTGGAGGGCCAGATCCTAAGTATAACTCCAAGGATGGGGATTCGAATAAGCCGAAGAAGCCCTATAAGGTGTTCACTAAGTAGTTCAACCTTACTGGAACTGTAGACGCCACCGTTGATTCCATCTTGGGAATTCCTCTGCTGCCGTCTGGATAAGGAGAGGTGCCTTAGTGGAAACACCTCTTCCACCCTCTTTTGTTTCTGGCCCCTTGTTTACGCTTGTGTCCTCCTGAATGCACATGTCTACCATTTGAACATCCAATACATACAACAAGATATATTGCCTAATTTGGCTTCAATTAAAAAACCGCATCCAAATAGGAGTTGTTGATTTGTTCGGCAACCATTACCATTGTTTATATCGCAGTTTTGCATCCTCGTTTCTAAAAGTTAAGAGCATTTAAATATGACTTTTAATTCCTGAAAATCAAATCAACTTAAACTATTTGCACATTCATGCTGTTAAATTAAAATTACGGATACAAAAACCGTCACCTTCCATTACTTAAGACGAAAATCCAAAATCCATTAGATTTCGATTTCAATACCCGCATAAACAATACATTCATCGTAGCTGATGGGAATTTACAAAACCATATTGTCCTTAACCATGATATAACATTTCAACTTAAATGATATGTCGCATTCCAAACAAGGATTGTACTTAGCCATACAAAGGATGATAAATGAACAGCAAATATACCATTTACCATATCGAATCGGGTCAAAGTGGTCATCAACAATGCTTTTCGAAAATTATTTGGGTCAGCTTTTCAATTCTTTTATTTATATTTTTTTGTTTTCTACTTTTTCCACTTCTGAACAATGTAGAAGAACAACATACCTACGAGACAATGAACAATTCAGTTAGACACAAAGGACATTGGAAGCGACACCAAATAAAATAAAGAACTAAATTTTATTCGATTTGTAAAAACAAAAAAGGAATCATTTGGGACAGGACACGTTCCTTATTCGAAATCCATTATTTCTGTCTTGAGTGATGGAGTGCGGTCTAATGTTGTGACTAAAATGTAATTTCATTCGAAAACAACTTTAAAAAACATAAAAATTATGGAGGTACACTTAAGTTTAGTTTTTGAATTTTTATTTCCAAGTCCTCAAAGTATAAACAACTTAAAATAAGTTTTTCCGTTTGGAAAAATATATCAAATCCTTTCTAATTTATTCCCATTTCATATTCTCTCTTTTCAGTACAAATACACAGAAAGAGAAAGATATGGGTCATTCAGTGAATAAATTTAAAAATATTCTTCGCTTCGAAAAAATGCTATGAAGGAGAACTTTTTTAAAAAACTAAAAAAAAAATAAAACCTATCTAGGTCAGTTACATCCATTTTTATAGTTTATTCCCATACAGAACAGTGGTTTTCTTTTTGGTCCTTGTTGCGTTTTTTTATTTGTATCCTGTAACTGTACTCTACTGGAATAAAAACGGGAACACAAAAGTGTATATAAACATAGTTGGTACACACACAAAACTCTAAAACTGAAACTGAACTGAAAATATGGGTTGATGGTGCTTAAGGGTGAATGATGGATTGTTTCAGATTGAATTTTTTTGTATTTATTTTGTTCGTTTTTCGTTTTATTTTATTTTCAGAAATCTGAAATAGTTTTTGTGGGTTAACCCCCGTTGTTTTCGAGTTATTTTTTCACTATTTCTCTTTTTTTAAAGGTAGTTAAAGTTTTTTTTTACAGTCTTTGTTTTCGCAGAATAGAGTGACTGAAAAATCCAATGTTTAAGGAGTTTTTTAACATAGTTGAAGAGCTGAGTTAACAAAAGCGAACCTGTCCTATTTTCCTTAAAAGTATAAAGGGTATTAATAGTTAATAAGATCTCTAATTTTAAGGAAATAAACCTACTAATGATGTTGAAGTATTTTTAGAAATTACGGAGAGTAGAAAATAATTTGAGGCCTGGATTTCTTTGATGTTGGTATTTCTAAGAAAATTGCAGCTTACCAGAACCTAAAAAAAAAAAACTTCAAACCTATTTTCTTAATTCGAAAAAGTGTTTCAATTCTTACAAATCAAGGTATTGGTCATAAGTTAACCTGAAATGTTATTGGTGTCTTTATGTGAGTGAAGAACTGCTAATGAGGAAGGCCATAATTAGATTTTGATTTTATTTCAACATACAATTCTAACAATAATTTGGTTAATACAATCAATATGAAGCATGGAATTGCCACCTGCCTGATTGACAACTAAAAGTATAGCTTTATATAAATTCAGCTCAGTTTAGGATTAAAACACTTCATTTAACATTTGAAGTCTATATTTAAGTGCTGTTTTGCAATATGCATATAGTTTTGTGACATCCATTTGCTGTAGAAGGCTTGTGATACCAGTATTTGAAAGAAAGGAACTGCCTTAGATAAGTCTTCTTATTTCTTTCAATATCGCACATCGTCCAACAATATGAAAAACATCCTGGCGCTCCTTTAAGTTGCATAAAATCGGTAAGTCCTCACGGTGAGGAATGTACTTCAGACTATGGAGTTCTCCTCTTAGCCGAAACATCCACGAAATTTTTTCGATTTTATATTTATCGTGGAAGTAGTTTCTTTCGCTGAGATCGTAGTCTGGTCTACTTATAAATCATGCGGTGCAGTCAGCTTTCTTTCTCCGTGTATTGTTTTTGAGGCTTCATCCAGACAAGCTATTAAGCGATATAAAGTTGGCTTTCAAGAGGCAAGGTTACTATAGTTTAGGTCAACATCCCCCTGCTCGGCTAGTTCAATCCAGTCTTTAAACCATCCACTTCGGAATTGGATTGTTTAAAGAACTACTTTCTTTGGGAGTCGACAACCTGGCATATCCAGAGCTTTTAGGATGTAATCGGCCTGCAGCTTGAGATTATTTCTATATAAAGACGATAAACCCGTTTCCAGCATGATCATGCAGTTCGGCGTACTTGAAAGAAGGTGGAAAATCCATTTTATGTAAAATCTTAGCAGTTTTTCACTTGTTCATATTTCCGTACTCCTCAAGCTTGCGCCGTATTAAACATAACTGATTCCGACATAGCATCGAATACCCTGAATTTACTGATGTTAGTATATTCCTTATTATTAAAGCATTGCTTCCATGCTACGTTTATAGCTGTTTTTGCCATAATAAGTTTATCAGTGTGATTTTTTTCCATGCTCAAGTTTTTAGTAAAGAAGACTCCGAGATAATTGAATTCTTTCACCAACTCTACTCTTTCAACATTAAAGTGCCATTGTTCACTTTCACCCGATCTTCCACCGCCATTCTTAAAAACCAACACTTTGGATTTATTTAAATTTACCAATAGGTTCCACCCTTTACAATATTCAGCTTGGACTGAGTGCACAGCCCTGTCTAACTCATGATTTTGTTTGGAACCATTCTGATAAGCATTGGCCATTCCACACTGATGCTTTGGTAGTCTTGCATAAATTTTGCAATACTTTACCGAACTTAAGTGACATTCCATACTGGAAAAGCTTGTAAAACAGGGCATCGCGATCCACGTTGTCGGAAACAACATTGAAATCAACGAAAAATGAAAATAGTTTCTTATTTCTCGATAGAAACGAGTCAGCAATCAAGCGAAGTACAAAAATGTGATCGACGGTATAGGACTGAGCGAAATCGATGTAAATATCTTATATGACGAGTTTAAAAACAAGATTCCTCTGTAGTTTTCTGGAACTTCAGTGCTTACCTTCTTGTAGATTGGGAAAATCAAGGCACCACTGAACTGATTTGAGATGGTTTCTTCCACAAAGATCTGGTTAAATACTGCTGTTAGAGATACAACAAGAGTATCTGTACACTATCTGTAGAATTGTGCGGGTATAGCATCTGAGGCCGCAGCCTTTCTATGCTTCTGGTTGTTTATCGATATAAAAACGTCTTCCTCTAAAATTGGTGCATATAAAATATTATTTTTGAAGCCAGGTTTGATTACTGACTCAAAAACTTATTTAGCGCATCTGGGTTTAACAATTGCTCGAAATATGTTTATATAGTCAATTAAGATCCGGGCCAATAGTAAATTTTGTTCAATTAAGTTTTCGGACCAGGTTTCAAAACTCAAACAACTTGTTACGCTTTGCAAAGGTGATGTGCTTGGGCTTCTTTGGGATTTTTCTTTTTTCGGTGGAGAAGTTTATAATTCTGATTATAGGTACTTCATGTAACGGTATTTTGAAAAATTCGTATTATACTTCCGATATGCCTTCAGATAAGCGTAAGAAAGGCTTCTCACCTGCATGCATTCCTTGTCAAACCAAGGTTCTCTATATTCAGTCTTTCGGCTTGCGTCGTATTGTTCCATCATCAGAAGCGCATCTAAACGTGTTCTATAGTTGGATTCAGATTCGTTTGACCAGCGAAGTTTGGGAATCAGTTGCATTTGTACATTGGTTTCATTTTTTTCTTCCCCCTTAGTAAAGGATATACAAAGAGGCATGCGTGGTCTGAAAACGGTTTCCTTTCTATTTCCAGATTTTTAACAATTGTTCTCCAGTCAACACCTTACAAACTGTAGTCAATGACCGAACTTCCTAGATTTCCCACGAATGTAAATTCACACAATTTATCACCATCACTTACACCGTTCATTACACGGAGGCCGAAAGTATTGCAAAGTCCAAGCAATTGAATTCCTCTGGCATTCTTAATTGCGTCTTTTGAATTTCTTGCTTTTCCGAGTCTGGCATTATCAACCCCTTCTTCAATCCCTATTCTTGCGTTTAAGTCTCCCACCAGCAATATATTTTCAACATCTAGTCGCCTAGTCGGTTTGATATGTTGATAAAGCAGCAACCTTTCTCCAACATCATTCTGATAAGGCGTTTCATATTGGCAAAAATACCAACATTCGACATACCATGGTATAGCTCATCCCTATTGTCACTGTCATAGATGGCTTTGGAATTGATGAAAAAAAATAGGCTGGGATGGGACCCACACTGATAACTTCCCATCCCGTCTGTCGATTTGTCTTGCTTGAAAGTTTGTCTATATGTGCTCGTATCAATTTCTACCAAATTTGCGTACTAATTTTTATAGATTTTATTTTTTGAGAAAAAACGGACTGTTGGATTTTTATATAAAAATAACTGAATATCGAAAACAATATTTTCTGTGAAATAAAATAAGTTTGAAGCCAGATTTTTAATTTTTGAAAAGCTATTTGAGTCGAAAGTAAATTTTTACCAAGTTTTAGTATTGTTCTTTTTTAGAGTTTTATTTTTTGTAAAACAACTGTCAATTCGATTTTTTTTTTAATTTTATCGAATGTTGAAAACAATACTTCTTATAAGTCAAATTAGTTTGAAGCCAATATTTCAAATTTTGAAAAGATATTTGAGTCGAAAATCAATTTTTACCAACTTGGAGTAATGTTTTTTTTTCAGATTTTTATTTTGGACAGAATTGTATTGAAGATGAAATCATATTTTAGTCGTAAACGTCGAGAAATGTCAAAATTTTAAATTTGACAAATCGGACCCATTACAATAACTTCCTATGGGAAGTTAAAAATTCATGGCTCTTGTATTCCTTGGTCTTCTCCAAGATTTGCCTTAAATTGAAGATATAATCGATGATAGTTTGTAGGCCTTAAGCCACACTGGTAAGTTTCAACAATTCGTCAGTAAATGGCTTCTTGCGGTTCCATAGTACACTTTACAGGAACTTGTATGCAATGCTTAAAAGGCTAATACCTCTGTTGCAGGAGAAAAGGCGATCACTTTTTTATAGAACGGCGAAACAGTGCTAAGGTTCCACGCTACAGGAATATTTCTTTTCGATCAAATGCTGGCTGTAAGTTGGTATAATCTCCTTACTTAAATGGTCCGCCTGTAGCCTATCATCACCGGCGGCTTTTTACGACTTCAGAATGTTGATGGAGATCTTGATCTAATTTTGTCTGGGTCGATGGAACTTCTAATTATCACCAACCGGATAGATTTGTTGAGTTAGGTCGTTGGCGGGATCCTGGACTGCGTCACCGTTTAGCAGATGGTTGAAAATTTTGCAAAGATTTTTACCATAATCAAGAACGATATTTCTTTTCTTCCTTTAATCCCCAGGCTTGAAGCTGGCAGTTAAATCCTGATGTTTTTACTTTTACTCAAAGGTTTAGAAGTTCCACACCTGTTTCCTGCTTAAACATCCCAGTATTTCTTCGACTTACATTCAACATACTCATGATATATATTCCTTCTTCCAAGCAATCGCTTTTCACCCCTTCTCTTGTTAGCAGTTGTTTGAAAACAAAAAAATAGGTGGCACAACAGTTCCTTGAGAAAAAGGGCCTAGTGACTTACAACTCTCAACCATGCCCGTATGCGGGCAATGTTGTCAGGAATGGAAGGGACCTACAGTTTAAAGCAGACAAGAATTATGACAAGAATTAATCTTCACTACCGTGAAAAAAAACTTAAGATGACACAGGCACGTATCGAACTCAAGACCTCTGGTATAACAGTCCAACGCACTAACCTTCTTGCCACGGATATCAGTTCCTTCCATGCCAAAAAAAAATTTGCGAGCAATGTCCTCATTTCAAAGTTTTTGAAAGCTTTTGGCATTTTTTTAGTCAGAGGGTCTTCAACAATTATAAATAATGCCTCTAAAGCGCTGTTTCTCTTAACCAACCCTTGTTTCTACGAAACACCCCGAATTCTATTGATATTTTGTTACATACCTTGCTTTAGAAAAATATTATTTATAAATAAAATAAAAAGAACTGGCCAGAAATGTCTACCTTGAGGAATACCGAAATTCACAACAAAACTTTAACTGCATACGCAATTGGAACTCATTGCATACGAGATAAAAAAAAGGAATTTGCCATTGAATTTTTTCAGACGAACAAAAATTGAAAAACACCATTCAATTTCAATGAAACAAAAAAGTATGTATACGCCCAAGAGTACTTCCTCATCATTTCAAATAAGATAAAAGACTTATCATGAAAAAAGCAAATAATCTCTTCTGTATCTGACCTAATTCTTGAGTTTAAGTACTTAAAGCGGATAAGTAGAACATATTTGATGCTCTATTTTAAAAATTTATTTTTGGAACACTTTGAAAAGCTTTGAGTTGCTCAAGGGTACCAATGTTCAAGGGAATAATTTAATACAGAACTATACTAAGGTCGCAGAGGAACAAAAAAGTTCGAATATTGTAACAAAAAAAATTTGATCAAACTCCTTAAGTTGGCATTTAAAAAGTTTCAAACAATACAACTCTTTAAAAAGTAAGCCACATCTTTAAATCAAAAAACTCCTTAACCCTGATTTGTTCTTAAATCATCTTCATGAAAAAAAAGCTTCTATGGAAAACAGTAAAACTTTATAATCTGCTCGTTTTTAGATCTAAACAGACCTAAATAGGTTTAGATAGAAAATTCAAAACCTTTGAAAAAGCTGGTAATCCTTTAATTATTTTAACCTAAGGATCAAAACCCGGTGAAGTACCATTTTGAATTACACAACAAGCAAAGTGGTAATTTGTGGTCTCAAAAATAATATAAAGGGTTTCTTATTTCAAGATGAAAATCCTTCCATATATCTTAACAATTTAATGGTAGGTATATATGGACTTCAAACTGATATGAGTCTTTTCCATTGCTTATAAATTTCTCTCTCTCTAAGAGTACACTACCTGAAGCTTATTTCATATGGGATTACTCCATCATCGGAATATTGTATAAGTCTTCTTTTCAGTACCTACTCATGTTACTTCCTGGGTAACATGAAGCTTACTTAAGTGCATCCAACTTATAGCTTGGTATTGTGAAATACAAGATTATAAACCCTGGGTCTTTACTTTATATGCACATCATTTGAACATACATAAATATAATACCTTATAAAAGCTCAAAATAGAAACACAACATCATAACAACTTAACAGGAACAAGAAGAAAAACGACCTAAAGAAGAAGATGGATCTAGTCGTATGTAGGCCAAAAGTTGAACGAATTTGAGAGATTTGTTATTAAATATCGTCAATATATGGAAGCGAATCTTGTTAAGGGTGCATTTGCATCCATTTTGCACTCTCAAAAGTTGAATCTACTTGAATTTTTCATTACTCTGAAGCTTAAGTGTCAACATTGACAGCTCAACGACTTCAGGTAGATTTATTTATGTGTTATCCATTGCATAGGATATACGAGTATAGGACTTCGACATAGAGGCTGAGTGATGCTCCTCAAAAAGAATCCTGCACTCTTCAATGTGAAAACGAGTAAAATTTCAACACAAATACGTTGAACGAAACTGTGCCAAACGTCAGACTATACCTACACGCTTTTGTCAACATTCAGATTCAATCGCTGTCAAGTGGTTTTTCAGAAGGAGCAGGCACACAAGTGAGTATCAAGAGTCCTTTTGCTTGCTTAAAGGCTATGATATGAATGAATGAACGGAAACGTAGGTGTATCAACAAGTTTAGCATAGAAATTCGACACAAAAAAGTTTAAAACAATGCAACAGCACCAATTTGGCAACAATTGCAATTGACGTGAGGGTGGAGATGGAGAGACTGGGGAATGCTAAAAATTCAATCTGTTAGTATTATCAGGACTCAAATACGGGCATAGAGAAGCTTATGTGCGTTTTCAATTGTTGACATCTTTCATCTCATTCAGTTGAAGTGCCCTGAGAAAATTGATTTTGTGGGAAGGCGGAATTTGAAACTATAAGCTTAATTTTTTTGCATTTGGTTGCCATGGGCTATGAAATTTACAGATTAGAAAAAAGGTATGGCACGTGGCGAGAAACTATTGGCATAGAGGGACATTTACAACAAAATTAATACTTGAGGTTTAAAATGGAAGAAGAAGAAAGGGCGATGAAAAAAAAAAACATAAGTGGAATGAGGTGACAAACCACAAACCAGTAGCAAGTAGGAAAAATTGTATTAATTTGTGTATTCAACTTAAATCCGAAATAAAAATTTAAGCTATAAGCTCTATTTAGGTAAGAAAAGTTTATAATTCAACAGAAACATGTAATTTCGTACTTACAAATTAAAAAAAAATAGAAAGTGTTAAAAAACCTTTAGAACTCAGAAAATTTCTTAACAAAGCGAAGAAAGGGAAATAGTAAAACAATTTGGTTTATTTTTGTCAAGAAGTAAAGATTGGAATATTAACAAAAGAATAAAACCACATGTGGCAAACCACTTGCATGTGATGTAAATCTGAATAATTTTTGCATTTAATTGAAGAGCAAGAGGGGGACTAACGATTTGAGAAATGTCAAAGTCTGGGAACTTAACAAAAACATCCTAAATACACGTAGCTAGAAACTAGTAAGAGGTAAATATAATATGTGAAGTATATTCTCTTTTCATGTCTCTCAAGAAAAACGTCAAGAGATAGGTTTTGGTGCCAACGTTACGTGGGTCGATTGATATAAAACATTCTCTTTAATCTTGCAATTATACTATTCTAATTTTAAACCTATGACTGTCTAAAAAGAGGTTCCATTTTGAAAAATCTGCTTATTAAACATTTGTTACTTTTGAAGCTTTCTTCTTTTGACATTTGGAAATCAAAAACTACGCCATTACTATTTATTGAATAATAGTCACTTTAAGAACGCATTAAAATAATTAAACTATGCTTAAAAATTTAAAATAGCTCTCAAAACCTATGCGTCGTCGTTTGAAACACCTTCTCAGCCCAAAATAGTAAAGTTGGTTATAAAATTTGAGCTGTTGCGGCAAATTTTTGATATGAAGAAACAAAACCATGTGAGTTTTTCAACAGCAACTATAAGAATATTGCTACTGTAGTCCGTACTTACTTACTTAGGTCCTACGAACTATAAGGTACATAGGTGTGTGTGGTTTCAGTCTACTGTCTCTTCTGCCTTCTTGAGCGAGTTGATTCCACTGCAATACCTGTCCTGTCGTTGTTGTCATTTTCCAGGAGCTGCATCAGTATAACAGTTCTAATAGCGTTTGGGGGGCCTTTTCTTAACGCTGAGAGAGTTCATCGAAACCAGCCTTAGATTTACTGCCAACTTTCTCCTTTTTTACTGGATGTTGAGCAATGTTTTCCAGAGAGGATAAGTGGAAGGTTTTGAGGCATCTTAGCTTTTGAAGAGTTGTTGTTCTCTCTCCACCTTTGGTGCCATTTGATGAAAACCCATTATTCCCCTGTATTCCATCAAGGTGACCTGTAGAACATCATTAAGAAAAGAATTGGTGTCAGTATGCAATCCTTTCTGACACCACTCTTGGCTTCAAACTCCTCTGAAAACTATTCCCCGTGTAAAATCATCATAAGTCACTTTGATAAAAGATATGAGCTTGTGAAAACGCAGTACCCGTGGCATGATGGTTAGTGCGTTGGACTTTTATGCCAGAGGTCTTGGGTTCAATCCTTGCCTATGCTACCTGCAGTTTTATTTCACAAGTACTGCGTCTTGCTCGGAATTGAGGTATTCTCTTTCTCAAATTTGCCGTTCGGACTCGGCTTAAAACTGTAGGTCCCCTCCATCCTTGACAACAGTACTCGCACACAGAAATAGTTGAGAGTTGTAAGTCACTAAGCCCAAATTCTCAACGGACTGTTGCGCCACCCAATTTATTTATTTATTTGCCTGGAAAACCTCAGCTCCGCAAAGCAAGCCAGATAAACAAGCTAGTGTTTGATGACGATCTGCAAGGTGTTGATGTGATGGTGTAGCTGGAACAGTGCGAAACCCTGCTTGTTCAGTGTCAAGCGTTGCTTGGAGGTGTTCTCATACACGTTCTATAATCTCCGCTTCTACAGGTTTTTTCAACAGGGACGCTACAAAAGTACCCCGATAGGGACAGCAAACGACGCCATATTTCTTGCCGCTCTTTTGACATTTCTCTTCATTAAGGTTTGCCATTTCATGATGGAAAGATATACGAGCCAACAAAGAGTCTAAATTATTGAAACTTAATACCGAAATTCGGAGTCAGCGATTACAGCGCAAAGAGCGCTACGTCCAAATTATGGTCGTAATAATCGTTCTAGCAGATCAACAATTAAGCGTCCAGTGGAAAAAATCGAATCCACAGGAACAGTACAAAGAAATGCCCAAAGTGTCGAGAATATTGCTGCCGCTGAGGCTTCAGTTACAGAAAGCCCATAATATGTCTCTCACAGTTCTAAAGCGTTGGGCATCTCTGCGTTGGGCAGTTGTAGCGAATTTTGAGAGAAGAAAGAAATTGGCCTACATCCTTACAAGATTAAATTGACGTAAGAACTGAAGCTGCTTGACCACCAGAAGCGTCTTGAAAATGATTCGAATTCTCATCGAAAAATCATCTTTAGCGATGAGGCTTATTTCTGGCTGAATGTATGAATATATGCGGTATTGGTCAGGCAGCAATCTACACGTACTCCATGAGTCATCATTGCATCCCGAAGAAATTACGGTTTGGTATTGTTTATGGGCCAGCAGCGGCGGCATCATTGCGCTGTACTTCTTCCGTAATGATTTAGACCGGCACGTTACTGTAAATAGGGATCGCTACCATTCAATGATAATCGAATATTTTTAGTCCCAATTGGATGATAAGGACTTGTAGGACATGTGATTCCAACAAGACGGCGGCGCCAAAAGCCACACAACGAATGTCTCATTCAATTTATTGGAAACCAAGTTTGGACAACATGTTAGCTCACGAAATGGTCCAGTTGCTTGGCCGCCTGGTCGTGCGATTTGACACCATTAGACTATTTCCTGTGGGGCTACCTTAAATCAATGCTCCATGCCAAAAAGCCAGCGACGATTGATCAACTTCGTACGAATATTGAACGTGAAATTGCAGTAGTATTGGCCAATTTATGTCTGCGTCTAGACTTCTGCAAACTTGCCCATAGTGGCCATGCAAAAGAAATTCATTGATAGCAAAAACCCTTTTGTTAAAAACTTTGTAGCGCTCTTATTGAAAAAACCCGATAATTTGGGGACTGCAGGAAAAACGCAAATACCTTTCAAGTTTTCGCACTTTATTAGGTCGCCTTTTTTTGGGAGTTTGACACTTATTCCCTATTTCCAATTCAATTGGGTGGCGCAACAGTCCGTTGCTAACCAGGGCCTAGTGACTTACAACTCTCAACCATTCCTGTGTGCAAATACTGTTGTCAGGAATGGAAGGGACCTACAATTTTAGGCCCAATCCGAACGGCTAATTTGAGAAAGCATTTTTTCATGACAAGAATTACTCTTGAAGGATTTGTCAATTTCCACTCAAAAGTAAAACAACAAGTTCTATAACCATTTTTTTCCCAAAGAGTTTATTCCAATTGGTCTCCCAGATGATGAACACCTAAATAGTCCTTAATACCTTGAAGACGGAATTTGCGAAGTTACAGTGAACGTACAGCATACAGAAAATGTTTTCCTCCGTTTCCTGTAGTTTCCTTAAATCAAATCACATTGCGAACTGTTTTTCTGTATATTCTTTTGAAAAACATCATTCTTGAATCTGGTTCAGTATCCGCCATTGAAACGCGACTGCATTGCCATATTCCAAAGCTGAAATGGTCTATCATAAAATTGTACTTAATTGGGGTTTAGAAAACATGTCAACAAAACTCATCAATGGGTATAAGGATTATCAAACTTATTTTATGTTTATGCATATACCAACCCAAAAGATAGCTTAAACTTTGTAAACTTTTAAGAGATTTCTATCGATTTTTCAACTTCTCTTTTAAACTCACCATTAAAGCAAAATACCATAAAACACCATGAATTTAAAGCTTGTGTGTATGTCTACAATTTCAATATCCATATCTTTGCACACAGATTCGATTTCTATAAATTTTATTTTATGCAACCGAATTTTTGGGGGGAAAAAGAACATAAATTAATGAATATTATATTGCTCAATATTTTAACTTCCTATGAACTCAAATTATACCTTAATTCCATTGAATTACACCAACATCCGGTTGCCATCATTATGCCAAGCCTATGCCTAAGGATATAAATTATAATATTATCACCCGTTTTCCGCTTTTGAAAAAAAAAAAAATAAAAAATATAAAACAAAATGAGTGATGTTTCATGTTTAGGTTGAAAGTTGTAGGTGATGGTATAGGTCTATGTATTTATATACTCGTGCGTCTCGTATGTACGTACGACAATGATGATCTTCAAAAGCATAAAACCGCTAACATCATAAATTTTCTGCGGTTTACCACCAAAGAGATAGAGACGTATGTATGTAATATAAGGATTTTCACATCAGTGAAATAAAACCAGTAGAAGTGTAATTTAAAATAATTTCCAAAGAACCACAATTTGATGTATGCCTATAAATGTATGAGTTACGGTAGGATACGTTGGTGTGTATTCAATTCAATTCAGGAAATATTAAACGAGTGAAACAAGGATATAGGCGACTGACGATTAAAGTGTCAGGAAAACCTAAAGGCTCATACCTCATATCGGTTTGTTTGGGTTTTGGTAACGTCGCTTTGCCTTGCTCTAGCAATTGCATTGGTTTATGAGTGTTGTAAATCCCAATAATGTTTCGTGTTAATAATTTTAAATCGACCACAATTTGTCACTTTTTATGACACAAGGCTTCCTTTTTTTTTTGTTTTGCCAGAAAGGAAGAAGGTTTAAAAAAAGATATAAGCTTACCACAAAACTGGGTGCTATATTCGTTACAGTGGAGTTTAATGATTTATATCTGACCCAATGACATTCTGTACTTTCTCAGATAAATTCATATCGAATTTTGTTTCAAAAATAAGGTGGAGCAACGATCTGTTGAGATCTAGAGTGACTTACAGGTTACAGCTCATAACCATTACTGTGTGCTTGTACTTTTGTCAGGAATTAGGGGACAGCTGCAGTTTTAAAGACGAATTCAAGATTCCAATTTAAGTAAGCACTTTACATGCTACAAGAATTACTCTTGGGCAATTGTCAATTCCTTAAGGCGGTACCCGTGAAGAGAACATTATATGGCACAGGCAGGGATAGAACCCAAGACCTCTGGCACTTTTTTTTAAATTCATTTCTACTTAGTCATTCCTAAACCTATCTTAAAAGAGGCTGGGATGCGACCACTCAGATAACTTATCCTCCCGTCTGTAGATTTGTCCTGCTTAAAAGTTTTTAGGTTTTCGTGTTGGGTTAAAAAAGTTGTCAGTTGAGTTATTTTTAAATTTTAAAATTACCAACAATATTTTTCATATAAAGAAATAGGTTAGTTTGAAAATCTAGTTTTGGTAAATAGATTTTTAGACGAAACCAATTCGTTACCTATTTTAGTAGCATTTCTTAAATTTTTACAAATTGGATGAATAAAATTAATTTGAGAGATATCAAGAACCGAACATCAATTTTTACCAAATTTGTAGATTTTCTTTTATTATGAAAAAAATGGAGTATTGAATTTGAAAAAAAAAATACTGAACATCGATATCAATATTTTCTGTGAAATAAAAAAGTTTGAAGACAATATTTTTAGTTTTAGGTTTTAGTATTAGGTTTTTATTTTTTGTAAAAAAAACTGTCAATTAGTTTTTTTCTTAAACAATATTTGTTTTTAAAGATAAAGCTTGAACAAATTTTGAAAAGATATTTGAGTCGAAAATCAATTTTTAAAAACTTTTGTTCATATTTTTGTTTAGGTTTTTATTTTTGTAAGAAAACTATCTATTCGATTTTCTTCAAAATTTGACTGAATGTTGACAACAATATTCTTTAAAAATTAAAGTAGTTTGAAGCCAATTTCTCAAGATTATGAAAAGATATTTGAGTCGAAAACCAATTTTTTCCAAATTTTATTAATTTTTTTGTTTGAGTTTTTATTTTTTGTCGAATCGATTGTTCTCAAAACTTTGCGAATGTTCAAAACAATATTTCTTATAGGCTTAAATTAGTTGGAAGCCATCATCTCAAATTTTTGAAAAGATATTGGAGTCGAAAATCAATTTTTACCAACTTTTTTTTAAATTTTCTTTTAAGTATTATTTTTTGTAAAAAAGTTGTGAATTTGTTTTTTACCAAAATTTTACCAAATGTTAAAAGCGTTATTTTTTGTTGCATACAATTATTTTGGAGTTGAAATCATTTTTTATTCGTAAAATTTTCGAGGTAAACATTTTTTTAGATTTGTTGTTTTATAAAAAATACCGTTAATTGCATTTTTTTCCAAAA
>NC_079148.1:9946403-10034698 GCF_945859685.1 Eupeodes corollae | reverse complement strand
GCCTTATAATTCAACGTTAACACGGTAACGGTAACAGTGACGACACAAACGTTGGACAAATATGTACTTTTAGAAAATTTTGAAGTGCCAAGAGAAACACCAAAGCCGCAAATAACTTTCAATTTTCATGGCTGCTCCTTCATCCTATTTGGCTTGGATAAGCTCACCACTAATCCCATATACCTTTTTAATGAGCTATATACGAACCGCTGAGGCATTTCAAATCTGTAGACGTTTATTGGACGGAATACGAAAAAGAGAGAGGAAGCCAAAGTGGAATAGTGATGGTAAACTGGGAGCAGAATTCTATACGGATTAGCCATTGAAGGCTTTCGGTCGTCACTCGCCACCACGATTGCCACCACCACCACCACTATCCACATACCTGGGGATTCGTTTTATCCATGTTATCCGCTGAGCACAGATTTTCCGGATCACGCAATCCAAGAGCCAGACACGACACCGAGACCGAGAATGAGGCTGAGGCTGAAGCCGACACCGAGAACGAGACCAAGAGAACGAAGCAAATCCCGATTAATGGACTTAGATCATTATCACATGCAAAGGAAGGGCATTTTGTGAATTCCATACCAAGTTACCTCTCAAGCCGCCCACCGAGAAGGATCTAGGATCTGGCTGTAAAACAATCACAGAACAATGCCTTCATCAAAGGAATGTTCCGGACCCAGAGAACTGGAAAAACTTTACCAAGCACAAAGTGTTATGTGTGATGGCGTTGGCTCCGGCGATGGTGAAGGTGATGGCTGACCAACCTCAAAAGAACCTAAATGGAAAAAGAAAATGTGGATGTTGTTGGAGCTGAATCCTTACAAGTAGGTTTATACCCAAGGACATGGGAGGAAGTATGGACGGAACTACGGAAGGTCCTTTATAGGTACCCAAGAGCTTCGTTCTACAATCAGTTGAATTCGGAATGACGATATGGTTGGCGCTTTACTTTCAGAGTCTTTAGTTGTTTTAAAGGAAAAGTGGAATATGCATATAAGAGGCAGGGATTCAGGCAGCGAGGTAAAGTGATACATCATGGACGGAAATCTATAAATTATTCATGTTCGTTTCAGCAGGACGGCAGCAGTGGCGCAGAAAACCAAATAGTCCTGTGTTTCGTTTAAGACCATGAAGAACAAATGTGAGCATAACCTGTTTAGAATATCAGCACAAAGGTATGCATACCTACCTATGAAAGAACTCATGAGAAGGACTCAGGATTCAGGAGAAGCTATAAAACTGTCGACAACGGTTGGTCATTTTTATGGGTAGGAGGATAGTGCTGTACTACGTTTCGTGTGAACTTACAAAGATTGGATTGGAGTGAATGTGAGAGGAGAAGAAGGACAACATACCTATGCACCAGAGGAGCAAATAGTATTTTTGGGTCAAAGGGCACGTAAATCCTTTCATGAAAAATGCATTTCACAAAAGGAAAATATTATATTGACTGCGAAAGATGTGACAGAGAGTTTCCGGTGGGGGTGTTCTCTCTTTCGAATATCAATAGGACTGAGTTCGTGAAAAGCAAGCGAAAAGGGTATTAAATACTTCTGAAAATGGAATATCTCATTAGAAGAATACATTTGAAGTCCATTTTTGTAATTAATTTCACTTTTGAAAATTGCTTCAAATGCATAACTTAAGATTCAATGTCGTGGTCGTTAAAGATTTAAGAGGACTTACGTGGTAAGAGGTCTTCGGGTTTTTTTTAAAATAAATATTTAAAATTTTTTTGTTGATGTTTTAAGTGAGAAAATGAAAATTAAAAAATGTGAAAAGACTTCAAGGTTTAAAGTGTACAAAGAAAATTACAAATTTTCAATTTCAAAATATTGGTGCAAAAGTGGCATTGTTCTGGTAAAGTCTGATGGTTAGTTCTGTTAGGGAAGAGTTTTATTGTTTGATCTTACAGAAAGCTTGCCTTAGAATTCAACGAGAAAGGATTCCTCGAATAACCTTTTGAGTTCGGTATAAGAATGTAAGAACTGTTGGTATAGACATTTCAGTAAATAAGCAGCCGCTAGGCTCCCAAGACTATAAGTCATGTTTTTAAATTTAATTCTTTATTAAAAGCATGATTAATATTTGGGAAAAAGTCTAAGGGATATTCTTGACTAGCCTAGAACTGTCATGCCAGAAGTGAGGGTTCAATTTTTGTATGCCTCGTTTTCTTCTTTTCAAAACAAATTGGAAAATTTTTCCAGCGTAATTCTTGCAAAAAAGTGCTTGCAAAATTAGTCATTCGCAATTCTCATACAATTTTTTAGGGCACCACGAGTTGTATAGGCATCAAATTTATTTTCAAAAACTTTTCCTGTCATATTTGTAAACCCATTCCAAAGTATGCCAAAACTTCAAACAATTTATGGTAAAAAACAGTTTTAGTAGTAACTAGCAATTCTGAAAACCGCTAACAATCAAGTTCTTGAAATAAAAAAAAAAAATCAATTCGTTCATAAGCTTTATTAACAATGTTACAATGATCAGGTTTTTACTGCTGATGATTTGACGGAAGAATCAGATTCAATTTTGAATGCTTTGGTTCTGACCTTTAAAATTCACTCTTAATCTTTTCAGCACTTTTTTCGCCTTAAAAAATCAAATGTTAGCTATTTTTTCAAACTCTAAAACGTTCTATAGTAAATATCAAAACCTTCCGAAAAATATCAGACACAATTTATTAGTTCTCCGTGTTTTGATCTTACTGTCTGTACATTGTTTTGATTTTAATAACTGGAACATTATTTTCTCCATTATTTCCGAACAACTTTGCAAGTTTTGTAAATTTCGTCAAGCGTTTCAATCCACCATACATCATTTGATTCTCACAAGCACAAAACAAAAGTGTATCAATGGTCATCTAAAAAATTTGAGATATTAAAAATGTTATCAATTCGAAATTTGAACTTACTTCGAGAATAGAAAACACAATACAAAAAGCACAAATCGAACTAAATAGCACCGGTGCCATATAAAATATCAAATTATCCTTTTTGTCCTTAAGTAGATATACTCCAAGTAGACACGTTAGGGTTGTCACACACAATTTACTCATAAACAATACAAAACTAAAAGTATTACTGATACCTTTTAATTTTGGAGGCATTTTGGTAGATATATTGAAAGCCTTGAAAGTAGAAATTTACTAATGTAATTATTTCTTCTAAGGATTTTTTCAAAAAACTTTTCTATTCTTACAATATTAGCACTTTGACAAAAGTCAATTGTTTGTGATTGTAGATTCCGACACATTCCTCTATGAGTTCGAAACGATCGAACCAAATTTGATTGCATCTTCTTTTGATGCTGAAATGATGAAGAAATATTGTTTTTTTTACTTAAAACTGTAAAGAATAAATCGTTAGCTTACAAGCTGATATTGAAGTCTTCTACCTTTTATATATGAATGTTATCATCAACCTTGGACGTTTTAGCAATGTTATGACAGCTGATCCCTTAGCAACAGTTCCTAAGTGGCATTTCAGATGTACTCCAAAAGCTCGCAATGACGGTTTTTGACTAGAAGACTTGAAGTACCAAAAGGCTACAGTAGTTCCGATGCAGAATTCTTCAAAGGCGAATATAAATTCAGTAGTCCATAGAAATCCAAGAATATGTATAAAAAACGTTTATCGAATTGGCTTTGAGTCAGCATATTCAATTTGCTGAAAAGCTGAATAACATTGTTTATAAAAGGAAGTAAGCCAGTGCTTACATAAATGGAAAAATAACTAAGGAAGTTATAATTTGAGTAATTTAGTTATCAAAAAAGTAAAAACGTGAATAAGTGATTAAGTGATTAAAAGTGTAATTAATTACTTAGTGAGTAAGTAAATTAAGTAACTGAGCAAGAAAGCAAGTAAGTAAGTAATTATATCAATAAAAGCATATTTACTTCTGAATTCGTATACAATGTCTCTTTTTTCCTCAACTTCATCAATAATCGGTGTTATTGTAGGATACATTGCTGTTGTAAGGCATACTAAAGTATATCCCGTTAAGAATATAAAAGAACTCATAATGATCAGCCCAATTATTGATGAAATACTAAGACCTGGTAAGTGCTTAATTGGCACACTTCCTTCTTCAAAGAGAAGCTTTTGTTGCTTCAAATGCTTGAACAAAATCAATGTTGAAATTACTAAAATAATCTAAAAGGAAAATAAATTAGACAATATTACTAAATAAGAAATATTTGCAAACTTGCATCGATAAAAATTGTAAAACCAATTGAACATAATATTAAAATATTGTTAATACTGAATTCATCTAATAAAATGAACAAAAGATTAGTGGTTTGTTTCTCATCAAGGGAAAAAACCATCTCTTCAGTATTTTCGTCAACTGGGCTTTTGTTATAAAGCGACCATAGGATAGTGCATAGGCCAGCATTTGTGCCAATCTCTAAAAGCCATATAAACCAAGATGTGAGCATCGGTAGCAAAAACATCATTCCAAATAATATCAGAGAAATTCCTGAAAAATTTTAAAAAGAATATAAGTCTTTCGGATGTTAAGCATTTCTAAAGTCATATTTACCAAGAGAAAATCCACATAAAATCGCAACATAATTCCGACTTGAGTATACTGCCAGGAAAAACAATTGGTCCACACGTCCTGAGTTCAATAAACTATACAAATCACGAACAACATTTATTCGCGCAATGGGTAAGCATCTATTTCTATAAGTGAAGCTAAATAAAATATTATTTTCAATACAAAATTCAAAACAAGTTATTCTTTCACTTCTGTTACCTTCTAAATGTCACAGGAGGACAAGGACCCCTTCTACTAATGGTTGGTGGATAATCTTTTATATAACTTGCTCTTAATAAATTAAAATCATATCGGCAAACTTGGGATAATCCTTTTTCCAAAAATTTAAAAATATGATAAGAATTAGGTAAGTCATATTCAGGACATTTTTCGACACAAATTTTAACAACACTTTCGAGCTCATTATTGTCAAAATAGAACAAAAACGGTTTTGCTGATGTGTCAAATGCAGAAAGTGTGAAGTTTTCAAAATGTTTGTGGTTAATTTGATTGCAAATATTTCCAAAAGAATCAGCACCTTTTATGGCGACATCGTAATTACCGTAAGAAATCGAAAATACAATAATAACAATCTGTGAAAGAAAACAATTTTAGACTTTTTAAAATTACAATTTTAGACTATACAAAGAATATTTTTAGAATAAAAAGTATTAAACCCAAAACAAACGATTAGCTAATCTTTGAGAACATTTCCTTTTACTTCAAATCAGCTCCAAAAACGTTCTACAGCTAAATGCAGTTTAGAACCTTTTAGCTCTTAGTCGATGACAAGAAATTTTTAAAAACATGTATTTTTTTAAATTTCAAAAAAGTTCTTTTTTAATGTTAATAATAATATTTGTTGAAAAACTACTTACTAAAAAACACCAAAATGTTGAAAACAAACAAATCCATGATGTATCAGTGCATTTCCTAGGTTTTTGACGGTAACTTTGAGGGCTATTCGGGACTTTCATACAATCCATGTCGCAATTTGATTTTTTACAACACTACGAATAAAGACTTCACTTAAAATTGACTAAACATATCAAAGTTATTTTACTCATAACCTAAAATAAAAAAAAAAAAAATACGAACTATCGATAAATATATTGAAAAATTACAAAATATTGTGCGTGTTTAAAACAAGTTACTCAAGGGATTTTAGACATAAAATTAATACATAATATATTTTTGTAGCTATTTTAAATATCTAAGTTAATTACTTCATTTTTAGTGAAAATGTTGCTTTAAAATTAAATTTAAATTCTTGAACCACCTTCTTTTTAAAGGCGAAATATTTTCTTAGTTAAAAATAATAAAAGGAAAAGAACAAAGCAATCAAACCTTCGAACCTTTTAAAGAATCTCAAAAACTGCGAAGTTCTATTGATTTAGCACATTATTAAATTTTGTTTGATTAAACTGAAGTGGCTTTAAGATTCCTCTAACCTTAATGCAACTGTGTGTTTATGAAATCCAAAATAATTACTAATTAAGTGAAGAAAAAATGCAAAACGATATTCAAAATGAATTTTCAATTTGATAAAAAAAAAAACATAAAAGTACTAGATTTTTTTTGTACTTTCCCAAGTTATCCGTGTGCATTGAGAATTTCATTTTTGAAATCAATTGGACGCACAGTTTTGGTTAGTGTAAGTTACATAAGTCTTGGTCCCGGTTAAAAAGTTACATTCAGGAAGCTTGAACTTTTGACATTCTGGGGCATGGGACTAAAAATAAACTTCAAAGTTTTGTAAGGAAGATAAGCTAAACAACATTAGCTTCGTTTTCGAACTAATTACCAAATTATGTACCGAAAACCATATTCTCAATAGCTCAAGGTTCCAATTTATATCTGAGACCATATCCAATCGACTATTAGTGCCATAAGAAAAACCAACATCATCCGCAAACGCAGTTGGGGTACCTCTGAAATCAAGAGCAAACAGAGAGTTTATGTACACTAGGAATAAAATTTGTCCCAAAACAGATCCTTGGGGTACACAAAGGTTGAGAAACATAAATTCACTTCTGATCTCATACAACTTCACTTTCTGGCACTTTTTTCAAGATAAGATCCAAACCACTTCAACATAAAACCATTAAATCCAGCTTTATCTTATTTTCGCAGTAAGATCTAATGGCTAACCATATCAAAAGCCCTTATTACATCAATAAATGATCCAGCTGTGCACTTTTTTGTATCTAAACTGAAAATTATTTGGTCACAAAACTGTAATAACGCTTCTTCAATTGATTTGCCCTGCTGAAACAGGATTACAAAAATTTGTTTTGTTCAAAAAGGTAACCATCCTTTTTTATAACTTTTTCGAAAATCTTACTAAAGACGGGACTGGCCGAGCCTTTTTAAATGATGGTATGACATCAGCACTTTTGAGAGCATCAGGAAAATACCTGCAAAAATACAGGCGTTAAATTACCAATAGCCTTAAGGCCTCTTTCATACATGACGATTTTCTCCGTACAAAAAAAACCGTACTTTTTTTATCCGTAAGCCATTAATAGTAAGCTAGTACAATTAACTAAAGCTTTCAAACTGGACGGAGACGGGTTTTTTCCGTACATTTAAAACAGCCATCTCAACGACTGAAATATACGGCGACCGTGCCGTCGCCGTCTAATCAGTGGCGTGCGTGATTACGCGAACACATTCACAAACGACGATTTTTATTCGTCTGTTGTAAATATTCACCCCCAAGCATCGGCACTACCTTTTCATGTTTTGAGCTTATGGTCACAAAAGAAGTCTTTCGGGTAATTGTCACCGAAACAAATGCCAATGCCAACCAATTTTTTTGGAGCACCATTATAATGCGTACTTCTCGGTCAAAGGGGGTAGACACCAACGTCCAAGGGGTACAAGAATTCCTTCAAGTGGTTATGGGATATGGGTATTGTAAAATACACCTCTATTGTTTACTAACTACTGGAGCACTGACAACTTTTTCAAAATTCCTTGGTGCCGCAAGTGATATTGCGGAATAGATTCCAGTTACTTATGAAACTAATGCACTTGCGGACAATTTAACAAATAGTGAAAACCGTTTCGAAAAAGTAAGTGGACTTTTAAACCTACTTGAACAAAACTTCGTTAAAGCTAGAAGAATTTTTTGATGAAAAGACAACCTTGGCGGTTGTTAGAAAAAATTAACTATAAGGGCTTAAAAATTCCGAAGTCGTAGTTGCCAAATGGAGGGACAAGCGTGATGTTCTCATGTTGAGTACACAACATGGTTTGGAATAAGTACCTAAAGGAAAGCGGTCAAGGCAAGATGAGGAAATTGGAAAATTGAGTTTGATTGTGGACCGTAATCATGCCAAGCAAGTTTTTGACATATCGGATTAAATGGCTTGTTATTTTATACCTCTACGCAAAACTATAGGATGGTATCATGAAATAGCTTTTGAGGTCCTTTCATCAACATCAGTTGTAAACACATTGATTATATATAAGGAGAATAAGAACTGCTCAGTTTTAGAGTTCAGAAAATCGATTTGCGAAGCTTTGTGCTAACCTGTTTTGAAAGCACTCGCATCCACATCCAAAAGTAGGCATATTTTGAAGGAAACTTGAAGCAGATATTCCAGAAATAGGAAAATAAGATAACGCTGTGCAGATTGCTATAGCAATATTAGTGAAAGAGAAGGCAGAAACGCTGAAGTCAAGAAGAAAAGAAAGGTCACAACTTTTTTTGGTACATGCGATAATAATAATCCTTTATGTTTAGAATGATTTAGCAAGCATCAAATATGATCATAATTTATTTATAAATCATTCAAAGTGAATTCTATATTTTTATATTATTAATTTGATGATAATAAGACTTTTATCTAGGTGCCGATGAAGAAAAAAATTGATATTTTAATAACAGGACACGCAGAAAATATTTATACAAAAATGTATAGCCTCTCAGGGCGTAAAAGTTGTGCCCGCCAGCGGGTCAGACGGCAGTGAACGTGTATCCTTTTGGAGTTGCAATCCATCGTTTAGAGACTTTATGCTTTAAAAGATTTTCACATCATCAGTATAGAATAATAAACTACTGTATCGTACAAAAAGGGCAACTTCATTGATAGCTAAGATAAAAAGTAGGGGTCTTAAATAATAACCCTGGGGAACTCCTGGATTTTGCTATGAAAGGTGGAAAAAGAATTCCTGAAATTGAATTGATAAGATCTATTTTCGCCCCAAGCCATGATTTTCAGATTAGATTAGATTTATTTTTTGTTTTGATAACAATTTTCTTATAAAGTTTACAAACAAAAACAAAAAGCATGGCCTAGTGCCTAGTTGACAAATCACAAAAAAGATTACAGAGCTCAATAATATATTTAAAAACTTTCATTTATAATTCTACTTCTACAGAGAAGAGTTAGCCTGCAGAATTGATATAATTTCCATATTGTTAAGCAAGGGTATAACTTGATTTTGCGTCAGTATTTCGCTACCAAAAGCATTCCTACTTATTTTTTTAAGAACTGGACATTTTCCAACAAAGTGTAAAACATCCTCCCTTTCCTTTAAATAGCAAGTCATCTCTATGAGGTATAAAATTCAGCTGCATCACTTCTCCACTCAATTTAACCATCATTGAAATTTCGACAATGCTATTATTGTCCCTAAAATAACTCCTCTCTTCCAAATTGACAGTAGAGCTGCCTGTATATAGATCCCGTGGCGTTATTCAAGTATTTATCTCGTTGTTTTATGTCCACTGCGAAAATATGCTGATATAAAGAAGCTTTTCAATCATCCTGATTATTACACAAAAGGTTAAGTTCCATTCCACATTCTCTCGCCAAATGTATCCAATCAGCACAACCAACTTGTTTTGATTCGTATTACTTGAAGCGCTTCTATCTTAAGAAGCCTATTATTGCTCATCTTCATAACTCTCAAGATTTAATCGACTTGGATTTTTAGGCTTCGTATGAACATAGGTGATAGTCCTGATTCCAACATAATAACATAGTTTGGTGTATTTGATGGCAGTTTAAAAATACGCTTAATAAATTATAGGAGAAGTTTTTCAATTGTTTCGTATTGTTTCGTTCCCCAAGTTTGTGCCGCGTAAAACATGACAGACTCAGATACTGCTTCAAATATCTTAAACTTTCTGCTATGTGCTATACTTTTGTTAGAAAAACATTTTTTCCAAGCTGCAATAATTACACCTTTAGCCTTCCCTTAACTAGTTTCTCTCTTAGATGAATTTCCATGCTCAAATTTGTCGTTACGTGAACTCTAAGGTATTTGAATTCCTTGACAACTTCAATGTCCTCTCCATTATGAAACCATTTTTCTGTCGCTGTCGGCCTCCTCTTCGTTTTAAAATCAAAATCTTGGACTTAATAAGATTCACCATCAAACTCCAAAGCTGACAATATTGAAACAGTCGGTTTATCATTAACTGAAATGATTCAGGTGGTGCTGCCAAAAGAGATTTGTCGTCCGTAAACAGCAATGAATTTCTTATTTGTCCGTTGAAGTCTATGCCAACTGGTAAGAGGTCTGTAAGATCTTCAATAAACAAGGCAAAAAGACTCGGACTCAATGTACAGCCCTGTCTGACTCCCGATTGTGTTTTAAACCCTCTCCACAACACTTCTCATTCCATACCTTAATAATTTTAGATTCGGTATAACTCTTCCGAACTTCCATGACATCCCGCTCCTATACAGCTTGTAGATAAGCGCATGTCTATTGATTATATCAAATGCAGATTTAAAGCCAACGAAAAACGTATATAGCTCCTTGTCCTTATTCAGGTACTGCGATACTTTCAGGGTTTTTGCAAAACCAGCGTGAATATTTCAAATGGAGCATTTAGAAAGGATATTCCTCTTTAATTAGATACCTCGGCCAAGCTTCCTTTCTTATGAATCGGGAAAATGTTGGACTCCTTGAATTCTAGTGGTATCATTCCTGTTTCCATGACATTGTTACATATAGTTGTCAGTCGGTTGATTAGCTGTGCCATACTTATAAAATTCTACTAGTATGCCATTCGGTCCGCATGCTTTCCCATCTTTAAGTTCCATTACAGCTGAAATCACTTCTTGGTGTCTTATGGGAGCATCAAGAGTTTCCTTTTAAAAACCCGGAGTAGCATATTGAAAAACAAGTTTCTCTTCTGTTGGATTTAACAAACTCTGAAAGTGATCATAAGCTATACTAAAATGGATTGAAAACGTTTTTCCGTTCAGCTGCTTTGCCAGGTTCCAAAGCTCCTTTCCTCTTTTACAAGACGCTAAACTCTTGGATTCAGCTTCGAAGAATGCTGCCTTCTTTAGCTTACTTATTGCCTTAAAAGATCTATTAGCCAACAAATATTGATTTTTGAAGTTTCCATGATTCCATTATCTGTATGCTGTAAGCCAGCTTAACGATAATTCCCGTGCCTTTCTACAGTCTATACATCAAACCATGGCCCTGTAAAGTTTTCCCGGGCTTTGCCGTTAACAGGTACAGTTGGAAAGGACTCCTTGATTGTTTTATTCAGCTTGGATAGATCACAATTTCTTTGACTCAGCAGGGAGATATCGAGCCTTGCTTCATATTTCATCTCATTTGTCGGTTTCCATTTCAGTTTCGGTAGGGTATTTATAACCTTGGACTCTTGAGCTTCTTTGAAAATCATTCCGAACGTTCTATTTTCATGTCAATCATATGATCGTTCTATTCGTTGCCTACGCGACTATAGTCTATCACAGAGCTTCCCTGACCACTGACAAAAGTTAATTGACCTTCCATATCTGACAAGTTTGAACCATTTTGTATTCTTAACCCGTATGAGTTACGAGGTCAATAAGCTTACGTTGCAGACTAAATCCTTCGATTTTCTCTCGATTCCCTGTACACTGTTCTCATTTCTAGTTCTTGCATTCATGTCACCCACAACAAGTAGATTAGAAGTATTACATTCAGACATTATTCCTTCCATTTTTCAAAATCATGTTAAATGTTATGATGAGAAAGTAGGTCAAAAGCGGTTAAAAAAAGCCGGGTCGAACATTTTCGCATAAAAACTTTCTTTTAGTTAGAATTTAAACTATCGTAAACACTTTTTTTAAAAAGCTTGGGAATACAGGACAGTTAAGAGATTGCTCTGTAATTCCTAATGTCAGACTTGTTACCCCTTTTAAAGACTCGTGTAATAAATTCCTTATTCCATAACGATGAGAATATATCTAAGCTTAGAGATAGAGCAAATATACGGAGAAGGGGAGATGCTACTACTGATTTATTTTTTTTCAAGACAACTTGTGGGAATTCCATTTGGTCCAGAAAAAGGAAGGGGAAATGCTACTACTGATTTAATCTTTTTTAAGACAATTTGGAGGAATTCCATTTGGTGCAGAAAAATGATCATCTTTAAGTAAGGCTTAGCAGTATAAGATGTTATCTTATGTACGTTATTTGGACATAATAAGAGATAGTCTGGGGACATGTCTTGCAAGTATAGAAAGAAATTCTCAATTATTTTAATAGGAGTGTCAATGAAAGATTGCTGAAAGTTGTTAGCAAACGCCTTAAAAATGTCTGAAGTACTAACTATTATTGTTATTATAAGTAAATTTAACTGGATAACTTAAAATGCCGGGGTGAAGTCTACAAGAAGTTTCTATATTTATAAGGTATTCGGCATATTAATAATTCGAGAGAGATTTAAATTCTTCAAACGGGGTAATATGACCTGAAGATCTTCAGGGCACTTGCTTTTCATGAGATTTTTTCAAAGTTTTTCAGAGGTATGTACCTTTTATGCAGGATTTCTGAATATTGCAAAAGTATGAACCACATCGTCAACGCCATTCTAAATTGGTTTATTCTCAATACCACAAGCAAAAAAAGCTGAAAATAAGCTTTCCGAAAGTCAATAGGATGTGAGGTGTCATGCAATTTACTATTTTTTAGTAAATGGCCGTCGAAGGCAAGAAAAAAAAGTATTTATCGATTAAGCCGAGTTTACTGCCTTAGATAAAGTGTCAGATTCAAAGAATTAATCAAGTTGGAATACAACTAACTTATTGCAAGTCCGTGGAGATAATGTGGTCTAATAATATAAGCTCCTGTTAATACGAACTTAATGATGCTTCTAAGAAAGAATCGCAATGAATGGGACGTTAAAGTCACCTTAAAGAAGAATATTGCTATTAAAACCAGCGAAGCCCATGACATGATCAAGAGCGGAATAGATTTCACCAAAAGCTGAAGACGGACGTTTTGGAGAAATGAAGACGTTTCAACAATACCAACATTAAAAAAAAAGAAAATTAAATATTTTACTATCATAATATCATAAAAAATCTATTGAAACTCCTCATATTAATCTTTTAGAAACTGTTATTTCGAAGTTCGAATTTAAGAAGAATTTTATAGAACCGGATTTTCATTTCTTAAAACGTCGCTGTATGGACGTGTTTTTTTAAGTATTTTACAAGTTAGCATAAGAATTAAGGATTTTGAATTTATTTTTAATTGCTTAGCACTTATTTTTCAAATAAAATTGAATCAGGAGTTAAGTAATTGCATTTTGTCTAAAAAGCTTCAAACCACAAGCCTAATCTTATATAAAAAAATCCCTTGAGTATAACTACTTTTTAAACACGCACAATATTTTGTAATGGTTTAATCTATTAATCGATGTTTTTTGTTAAGTGTTTATTTAATGAGTTTTAATAGCTTAAATGTTTTCCTATACAAGAATTCAATCCAGTTAATATCCTATTAAAGTTAACTACCTCATCGGTGCAACGGAATAAAGTTGAGGACATGAATTGTAAAAAAGTTCAAAACAGTCCTGAAAACTATCGTCATAAACCAAAGAAATGTACTGATACATTATGGATTTGTTTGTTAGTGACATTTTGGTGTTTTTTTGTAAGTAAAAAGCATAGAAAAGTATTGGTTTAAATTTAAATGAAAAGCGTGTAATTTGAGTTGTTGAAATATCAACAAAATGTTTTTAAAAGCTTCTAGCTCACGGTTAAAATAGTTTACATTCAATTAATTCCGTTATAGAAAAGTGTTTGAGATACGGAAAATTCTCAGCAATTTTTAAACATTTCTATAGAACATCAAAATTGTTTAACTTCTCCTTTCATTCTATACTTTATTTCCTCCATTAAAAATCTTCTAAGAAATTCATATTGTACTTTTCCTCAGATTGTAATTATTGTATTCGCAATTTCCTACGGCAATTATGCTGCCGCCTTAAAGGGTGCCGATTCTTTTGGAAATATTTGCAATCAAATTAAGAACAAACATTTTGAAAACTTCACAGTTTCTGCATTTGATACATCAACAAAACCATATTTATTTTTCTTCGATAATAAAAATCTCGAAAGTGTTGTTAAAATTTGTGTTGAAAAATGTCCTACACATAATTTCCGTGATGTTTTTCATATGTTCATGTACATGGACAAATCTGCGTATTCGCAAATGTGTCGATATGATTATAATTTATTAAGGGCAGCTCATGTAGAAAATTATCCACCGTCAATTGGTAGAAGGGGTCCATGTCCTCCAGTATCCTTTCAAAGGTAAAAATTCTGAATTTAAGTATTCTTTCGACAATAAAGTTTATTTCAAAATTTACTTAGTATCGTTTATAGAAATAGATGCGTACCTACGGGGCCCATCCACATCGTCAGAGATATGTATGAATTATTGAATTCCGGGGGTGTGGATCAATTGTTTTTCCTGGCGGTATACTCAAGTTGGCATTATGTTGCCATTTTGATTGGATTTGCTTTTGGTAACCATGATTTTCGAAAAACCCAAGATTTTCATATTTTCTCTTAATTTTTTAGGAATTTCTCTTTTACTATTTGGAATGATGGTTTTGCTACCGATGCTCATAGCTTGGTTCATATGGCTTTTGAGCATTGGCTTAAATGCTGGTCTTTGCTTTTTCCTATGGTCACTTCATGACAAGAAACCAGTTGAAGAAAATCCTGATGAATTTACGTTTTCACTTGATACCCGATATAACACTGATCTTTTGTTCATTTTATTAGATGAATTCCGTGTAAACAAGATTTTAATATTTTGCTTTATTGGTTTGACAGTTTTAATTGATGTGAGTTCTCAAATTTACTGAACAATACTAATGTTTTTTAAATTTAATTTTCATTGCAGATTGTTTTAATAATTTTAACAGTGATTTTGTTTAGAAATTTAAATCAACTCAAGGTTTTCTTTGAGCTAGGAAGGGTTTGTATAAAACACTTACCAGGTCTCAGCATAACACTTACAATTGGACTGGTCACTATGATTTCTTTAATTTTTTTAACTGGCTTTACCTTATTGTGTCTTACAACGGCAACATATCCTACAACAATAAGGATAACAGATTATTTCGAAGAAGATAGAGACATTTTATACGAATTCAGAAGTAAAAGAATCTATTCTTCAACAAATGACTTAGTCACGTTTGCAAATTTCATATACCTACTCAATAAATCACCTTCTCAATTAATTTCATAGCACTTTCTTACTTCCTTAATTTATTACTGGCTTGCTTATTTCTAATATTATATTTTTCAAAAGAACTTCTATAGTTGTGAGTTAATAATTAGCAAATGTTTTTCAGCTTTTGAGCAAATTGAATATGTTGATTCAAAGCCAATCCGCAGAACGTTTTTTATATATATTCTTGGATTTCTATGGACTACTGAATTTATATTCGCCTTTGAAGAATTCTGTATCGGAACTTCTGTGGCTTTCTGGTACTTTAAGTCTTCTAGTCAAGCACCATCATTGCGAGCTATTGGAGTATTGCTGAAATACCACTTAGGAACTATTGCTAAAGGATCAGCTGTCATAACATTGCTTAAAGGTCCAAGGTTGATTGTAACATTCATATGCAAAAGGTAGAAGACTTCAATATCAGCTTGTAAGAGCTGAAAACCTACCGATTTATTTGTTATAGTATTAAGTTAAAGAAAAAAACAATATTTCTTTATCATTTCAGCATCAAAAGAAGATTCAATCAAATTTGGTTCGATCGTTTCGCATTCGTTGAGGAATGTGTCGGAATCTACAATCACAATGCTTATATACCAGCAGCATTTGAAACAATTGACTTTCGTCAAAGTGCTTATATTGTAAGAATGGAAAAGTTTTTTGAAAAAATCCTTAGAAGAAATAATTACATTAGTAAATTTCTACTTTCAAGGCTTTCAAAATATCTACCAAAATGCCTCTAAAATTAAAAAGTATCAGTAATACTTTTAGTTTTGTAATGTTTCTAAGTAAATTGTGTGTGGCAACCCTTACATGTCTTCTTGGAGTATATCTACTTAAGGACAAAAAGGATAATTTGATATTTTATATGGCACCAGTGCTATTTAGTTCGATTTGTGCTTTTTGTATTGCACACATAGTTTTTTCGATTCTCGAAGTAAGTTGAAATTTCCAATTGATAACATTTGAAATATCTCAAATTTTTTAGATGACCATTGATACACTTATGTTATGTGCTTGTGAGGATCAAATGATGTATGGTGGCTTGAAACGCTTGACGAAATTTACAAAACTTGCAAAGTTTTTCGGAAATAATGGAGAAAATAATGTTCCAATTATCAAAATCAAAACAATATACAGGCAGCCTTTTAGAGCAAGACAGTAAGGTCCAGAAAACGAAGAACTTATAAAGGGTGTCTTATATTTTTCAGAAGATTTTGACTATCTCGGTTCCTACTGAATTGCATTAAATACTTCAGCAAATTTTTCAGCATTATTCTACCAATAAAAATAATTTTTTGTTTTTCTTCTATTTTGGAACGTCAAAAATTCAGAAGTAATATGTCGTAAGTCATAAATTATCAGAAGCAATCCAAAATCATCTTCAAAGGTTACTTACTTAAGAAAACGCGTTTTACATTTTTCGTTTAAAGTTTTGTAATAATAGCTAACACTTGATTTTTCAAAAGCGAAAAATTGAGGAAAAGAATTAAAGTGAATTTTCTAGGT
This sequence comes from Eupeodes corollae, assembly GCF_945859685.1. Lineage (NCBI taxonomy): Eukaryota > Metazoa > Arthropoda > Insecta > Diptera > Syrphidae > Eupeodes > Eupeodes corollae. The sequence continues at coordinate 10,018,147 of NC_079148.1, read as the reverse complement.
AAATAATCCAAACTTGTAATTTGATCTTGTTTCCTATTTACGTTCTTTGGAGGCCTTCATAAAAAATGGACAGATGGATAATCAACTCTTGATAAATTGGTATTGTTAACTTTTCATCCGCTTTGCACTGATATTTCAGAAAGTTTTATCGTCAAAATGATCACCAGTAGTTTTGTTACTGGTGATAATTTTTTAACATTGTTGTTAAAGCTTATGCACGAATTGATTTTTGCAAAAATCGTGCCATTGACGGTTTTCAGAATTGCGACTTCTTACAAAAACTGTATTTTTGCAGAAATTGCTTAAAGTTTGGATATACTTTGTAATGGGTTTATAAGTATGTCACATACCGATTTTAAAACAGTATCTTCAAAAATTAATTTGTTGGGTCTTTAGCTCGTTAAGAACAGAGGCCTGGTGACTTACAACCTTAAGACATTTCTGTGTGCAAACATTCACCTGAGAAATGTTTGAAACAAGTCATCTTATTCTTGTAAACATTTTCCATTTTTTTCATGTTAAGATAGAATGAACATTAACGCAGTACAAAGCGTTGAAATGAATAAGATGAAAAGCCGTATATCCTTACCATTTTCTTTTCATCATAATAGAATCATTTTTTTTCCCAATTCCCAAAAACCAAAAAAAGAACCTCATCCATTGCTGCTATAGATTCTTACAAAGTGGGGAACAAAAACTAATGCCAAAGTCAATCATGATGACGATCTTTATAATATTTTTGTCTACGTAAAATTTTGTAATTATTTTGATCTGAAATTAATGCGACATTTTACACCCACTTTTACCTTTTGGTATTTTGGTATTTAGCCTCGTTAAGTACACAAAACTCATCACTAAAAACCTATCCAATCACGAAAAATCACTGCGCATATTGACTGCGAAAAGCCTGGGAAATATCTCTTTGGGCAAATATACCACTTCTATACTAGTTAGGACTTATTCATATAGATTAGGTCTGGGGAAAGGACTATGAAGAAACACCCATTTGCACCCATTGACCCGGCAACAACAAGGAATACAAAAAACAAACAAAAAATTGAAGACAGCTTCACAAAGCTCCAAACAGTAATGGAATTCACGAAGAGAATGTTAATGAGCTGCTTGCTGTTCGATAAGATGTTGTTCCTTTAAGCCTCAGTGGACTGCATAATTAACTTGTTTCAATACGTGTCTTGAGTGTCTAGCCTCACTTTTTCTTCCCTTTCCCATTAGTTACCAGTTCCCAGCGAGTTCCCAAAGCAACTAACTAAAGCAACGAGAAACAAGGACGAAAACGAAGACGACTCTGACGACGAAATGATGTTATCGTTGAGTTGTTTTGAGGAGTCGATTCGATTCGAGTCGAGCTGAGTCTCGGTCGGTCGGACTGGGGTATGCTGAAGGCTCTCCTCCTGACAAATAATACGTACTTGCAATTGACATGAAATTGGCAAGGTATTGATTTTGTTTTTCTATTTTCTATTTTTTATTTGTTTTTTCATTGGAAATGGAAAATGCAAATTACAAAATTTTCCTTTTCTTCTTTATTTTGAAAACATCACAACCAACCCATCTTATAAGATTCTCATTGAAATAAGTGTAGATAAGAAGAAGAATAAGAACAAGAACAAGAAGTAGATACACTTCTTATAGGCTACAGAAGATGAATAGGGAAGATCCTTTATCCTTTTTTACTTATAGTAATGCAAAATGTAAATGTTACGCTACTTCATGACGAAGAAGCTCATTAATTTCTATACGCCAGAGTGCACTGAAACATTGAACTCTTGCTTGAGTGCCTTAAATCAATAAAAGCATAAGCAAGGGAAAGGATAGGAAAGGGTTCACCAACGACGACGTACGTCCTCTTTGCTTTCGCATGTGTCAGGTGATGATGTTGTTCTACATATACACATACAAGGACGAGTTAGGATATGGAGAGAGAGCAAATAAGGAGGGATAACATATCTTTAAATTATGCACATGTATCTAAGATAGTTTGTGGTAAATCTCGGAAGGATATGTACGGTACATGCATGCATCGTTGAAATCATACACAAGAGATTGTGCGAAGCATGAGTGCGAAAAGAAAAACAACAAAACTTCAACAACAAGAGTATAAGGATTTCTGTTGCAAGACTAAGGACCAAACGAAATGGCTCTTGTAGGTTTAGATAATAAAATGAAGAAACTTGGACTTTAGGTGTGTTTTATGTCCTGCGAAGGATATCGATACAGAGGATGTATAGAATAATATATTCGTGTCTTGAAAACAACACCGTACAATGAATCGTCAGATCAAAGGCAAGTCTGTCTAGGAAAGTTCCTGGAATTTTATTTCAAGGTTGACAAAATAACTATTATAAAAAAAGGTAAAGGAACCAAATGGCTACAATTTTTTAGTTGTAGAGTTTTATTTCCATCAAAAGTTATCATGTTGACATTAATGTTAAAGCATTGCAGGGATTCCAGTTTCTTCAACACAGATTTCTTTAAATTTGTTTGTTTTAAGGCACCATTAGTACAGACAACATATCTTGAAAAAAGACCCAAGATACATAGTTAGCCATAAGAATATGTGACTCATAAAAGAAGCTGAGATGCGACCATCATGATAACTTAACATTGGTGCCCTTTAAATGATTTGTTGTTTGTAATAAGCTACAAGTCTTAGTGCTAGTTCTCTCTGTCAATTTGGCACCAGATGTCAAAAACGTTGTTCTTCATGACATACAATAACCTTGAAGGGGATATCATTTTTTTTTAAATTTGAGTAAATTTTAAATTGAAAAGAAAACTTTGAATTTTTGAGCCCTTGAAAGTTTTGAAATATCAACATTTTCAACTTAAAAATCGGAACTTTTACAATAAAAAAAGTTGAAAACATTAAACATTTTATGTCTTATCACAATATTGGACTCATAAGAACTGGAGAAAACTTATTGGCCCAAAAACTACCTTGATTGACAAAAACCAATTCAAAAATCTACATTAGTATTATAAAGAGGAAAGATTTGTATTTTTGGTTGTAACGAATAAACTCGAAAAGTACTGGACCGATTTTAATAATTCTTTTTTCATTAGAAAGCTACATTATCACTGAGTAATATAGACAATGTTAAGTACTAGATTACCTGAAATCTTAAAAAATTCCTAACAGGTCACGTCGCTTACAAGTCACGTCGCTGATTATTTAGGATGAGTGCACCATAAGCCACAGAGCTCATGTAGAAGTTGATTAAAAAATATAAGAAACTCATGCAATATGATGGGTGACTTTTTTTAGCTAGATACTTTCGCCAAACTCTACCAGTTCTAACAAAAGGAACACGTGCCGACGTTATTAAAGCGTGCCTCAAATCAACGCCTCCTTTTAAGAAATTTAAGCCCTCCCAATATGTGCACAAGGCTATTGATTAAAGAATTAAGAGATAATGTGATTGTATTGTAGCAACTATCATTACGGGTCCCGTGATGGGTAAGCTCGCGGATGTTTCGGGATCCGCGGATGATACCAACTATTTGCCCATATCTTTTAAAAGGTTACAGTTCCCTTTAAAAATATCTTTTGCCCTAATAATAAATAAATTCCAGGGACAAAGTTTTTAAATTGTTGGTATCGACTTAAGGAAAGAGTGCTTTTCAAACGGGCAATTGTATGTGGCACTTTTTCGAGTAGGATCTCCTGAAAATCAATATACGTGTTGTCACTAGCTACAAATACCATAACCAACGTAGTGTATACTTCACAGGGAGGCTTAAAGATAACCATTACATTTTTTTCTAATTTAGTGATTCATTGTCGTTTTAATTAGCATACTTATAACATCAATATGTGTAACTATTTATGTCTACCCGTTCGAAGCCAGGACGGGCCGCTAGTATATCATATTTTTTTAATAGACATTGAAATAAATATATATTTGTGGTCACAAAAGGCATGAAAAAGCTTTAGAAAATTTAAATTAGGGTCTTAAGGAAATTGATGACGCTTGAATGTTTGTATTTTTTTGAAAAATATTTAAAAAAAAAAAAATTAAACTAGTTTAGGATTAAAAAATCTAATTAATTTCAATACGCTATTTAAAAAAAATATGATGTATATAAAAACAAAAATAGAAACACGGGCTGATAACAATTGATAGTTTAACATTAAATTAGTAGCAGAGGCCAGAGCAATGCAGTGTCTAGTCTACTCAAGAACAAATTCAGTTGATTTTTCACCCCGCTTTTATTTCAGATACAATAAAGTTATAAATTAAAAATTTGCAATATTTAATAAGCAAATTAAAGAAAATAACGTTACGAAATTTTAAATTTGTAGCATAAATGGTTTGTAAGGTGCAGACCTTAAAAACCAACACAGACTGCAGACTCAGGCTTAGGTTACTGCCATAAATGTAAGCAAACATTTTTTTTTCAATTATAATAATATTGTATTTTCTTAGATTTTAAATATGAAATTGGTGTGCCCCATGGCTCCGTTTCGTCTCCGACTCTCTTTCTTATATTTATAAATGATCCTTTGTCTGAAACTTCTGACCCACTTAATTGTTTCGCTGATTACAGTACCCTCTGCTTTTCATATTCGTTTTAGATTCTCATTCTTGTTCTTCGGATGTGGACTACCAACGGCAGCGTATTATAAGCTCATTAAATTTTGATCTTGACGAAATAGTCCAATGGGTCCAATTCGAAAACTCAATACTATCTACTGTCACAAAACCGTAACCCTCCCCCAATGCCTCTATTCCTGTGTGGTACTTGCATCGAGGAGATTGAACAACTATCAGTCCTAGGTATGTGCATCACAAACATCTAGTTGTGGAGTGATCTCATATCTTACATCGCCAAAAATGCTTCTAAGTGTTTAATTTTTCTATGACGATGCAAGAAGTTTTTAACTCTTTCTGATCTGGGTATAATTTACAAAGCTTTTATTTGTCCAAAACTTGAGTATAACTCTCATATTTGGGCTGGTGCTCCAATAACGTACTTGAGTCTTTTGGATATAATTGAAAAAAGAGTTCTTAAAATGATTGGAGATCGTTTTCTTACCGATACATTTGCTTCTCTCGAACACAGCCGCAAGGTTTCATGCCTGTCATTGTTTTATCGTTATTTTTATAAACAATGCTCTAGCGAAATGTTGTATTTTTTTGAAACATGCTTTCTAAAGGTTTTAATGTAAAAACAAAATTTCTATCTCCTTCGATTTAATTTTTTTTATTTCTGTCAATTTGTGCCTCATGTTTTCAAAAACTTTGAAAAATAAATTTTATAATATTTTTGTCGGTAGAAGTGTAAATATAAAAAGAACTGACTCAAATGCATTCAAATTCAAAATATGCTAAAAAGAGAGGCTGTTATAGATGCCAAGATAAGTGTTTCAAAGGAGGCGTAGTATCTGCCCACTTTTCAGTAATTTGGTTTGGTTTTATGAAAAACTTCAGATTCTTGTAGAATGATGGTAAACGGGTTGATGTGTGTAAACAAACACAAAAGCGTGTTATCTGCCACAAATTCAAATATTTTTTATCATTGATAAGCTAAAGTCTTTTATTTATTTATTTAAGGAAATTCGATTAACAAACAAAAAAAATGAAATTCGAAAAAGAAAAGTTTAAAAAAATAGCTGAATAAAAGAAATCTGCGTGAAAAGTTGTCAGATCTAAAAATGTACCAAGTTTTAAGGAAGGTTTTATCTTAAAGTGTTGAGATAATAAAGGCATTATTTATAATGATAAATATTTACTATTTAATGTTTATTGTCTAAAATTCAATAGGGTCACTGACAAAGTTCTTGGAACCCAGTAAATTATAGATAATACAGTAACCGAAAAATGTTCAATATATATTTAAGCCGGTAACCGTTTAATATCAAGTATTTGTTATTACTAAAAGGGTTTTTCATTGGTAAAACCAATCAGTTTATTTTTAATTTAAATCTGTCAAAACACAAATATGCCTTGTTCTTTGTATTCCACGACAATATAATTATAATAAATAAATTGATGTATATTTGATTTAAGATAAAATGTGCAGACCTAATCTTAAAATATATTTACCACTTTTGCACTTATAAGCCACTGAAAACAAAATAAGGCCCATCCAAGATTTATTTTGCCCAAAAAATACTAAACATGGAAGCTCTGCATTTTATTGTAAAGATTGCATGTTTATGATTTCATATTAATGCTTTGACCAACAATTTAACCTTTAACTCTAAGTGAATAGGCAAAAGAGTTGGTAGTTAGAAAAAAAAGAGTGCAAAAATTATTGCATTTAATTTCTCTTATTCTACCGTTGTTGCCAAGTGCTATTTGATTGTCTTCATTTCTTCGTGATTGAATGTGATTACAATGTACGGTTCTAGACGCCATTTGGATACTGAAAATACAATTAGAGCGGTTAACATGATGAAACAAGGAGTGTCTTAAAGGGCTGTTTCAAATCGAATCGGTGTATTGCGATGAGCTATCCGAAACGTATGTTATCGCTTTTAGGAAACCGTGTAGCAAAGAGACCAGGATCAAGAAGAACTCGAGCCACAACTCAGCAAGAAGACCGGTACATTCGAAAAACTGCTGGTCGGGAGCTTCTGTAACCACCCGGTCTTTAGAAACAGAACCGTGTTAGTAAATTGGCACTCAAGTCAGTGATCAAACCAATCGTAGTTGACTCCAAGATAATGGTCATCGTTCAAGTACGCCTGTGAGCATTCAAATTAGACCATGGACTTCTGGATGTCTGTACTCTTTATAGACGAATGCAAAATCAAATTTTTGAGTGATGACAAACGAGTAGGAGTGTGGGGAAGGTCAGAATCCGTGCATTCATAAAGTGACCGATTTGGAGGATCTAGTGTTATCGTATGGGCAAAAATAAGTTTGCTAAGCAGAACAGAGCTGATTATCCTGGAAGATGGCACCGTTACCGCTGCCAGTTACATTGAAATGGTAATACGACCTTTTCTGATCCGATTTTAACAAAAAGAAAAGCTTTTTCTGACCTCCATATTATATTTTTGCCGTGGCCAGCAAAGAACCCAGAATTCAATCCAATCGATCATTTATGTGACCAGTTAAAAGGATAATTTATGGGAACAACCAACAAAAACCAAAGCAGTGTCAAAACTAAACAGGAGCTCATAAATCCCTTAAAAGCCTGTTGGGAGCTTATACCCGAACAAAATGTAATGCATCTAATGGATAAAGCGTACGAGATTTACTTATACAAAGCATACGTAGTAGAGGAGGCTATACTTGTCATAAGAGAACGATCTCCAATCATTTTAGAGCTCTTTTTTCAATTCTATCCAAAAGATTCAAGTACGTTATTGGAGCACCAGCCCAAATATGAGAGTTATACTCAAGTCTTGGACGAATAAAGCTTTGTAAACTAAAGCCAGATCAGAAGGAATAAAAAACTTCTTGCAGCGTCGGAGAAAACTTAAACACTTAGCAGCATTTTTGGCGATGCACATACCTAGGACTGTTAGTTGTTCAATCTCCTCGATGCAAGTACCACCCATGGATAGTGCCATTGGGAGAGGGTTACGCTTTTGTGACAGTAGATTTGTAGTAGCATTGAGTTTTCGAAGCATTAAATTCTACACGGTTTTTTAATCCCCATTGAACAATGCTGTCAAGATTAGAATTTAATGAGCTTATCATACGCTGCCGTTGGTTCCGAAGAACAAGGATGAGAATCTAAAAACGAATACGAAAAGCAGAGGGTACTGTCATCAGCGAAACAATGTAATGGGTTAGCCTAGCCCTGGGACACAACAGCGTTAATAATGTGGATATCAAATTTAAACCCGTAAAATACTACTTGAATTGAACGGTCCGAAAATTAATTTCTAACCCAACAACGAAGGGATTCATCAATACCAAAGGCACGCTTTTTCGATAACAGAGCATGATACCAAACTCTATTAAATGCTTTTGAAGTATCAAGCGCAATAATCTTACTTTCTCCAAAACGATGTAAAGATTTGCTCCACTGTTCGGTGAGATAAACCATGAGATCACCAGTGGACCTATTGCAACGAAAGCCATACTGCCGGTCATTAAGAAGCTTCTGTTCTTCAAGATATTTCTTAAGCTGAAAATTGATCAGCGTTTCCATGACCTTGGAAAGAAGGGATGTAAGTGCAATTGGACGATAGTTAGAGAGAGAGAAGGATTCGCCTTTTTTAGGGACAAACAAATTTAGTTTTCCATCCACTCGGAAAGAGAACAGTAGAATACGACAGATGAAAAATCTTACGCAGTGGTTTTGCCAGCGTTGAAGAACACCTCTTCAGAACAATAGCATGGATACTATCCGGGCCAGCTGAATTGTGGTTGTCAAGATCTTTTAGTACTTTAGCAATTGTACGAGTGCGAAAGAAGATTCCTCCCATGAAATAGTTAACGCTTTCAAGTACAGGAGGAGTCATGTCACTCATTACCAAAATTTGCTGTCGGCTCTAGGTCTAATATCAATTATTGAGAATTTTATCATCCTAGCAATTTTCTAAATTTAGCCTCAAGGTTATAAGAGCAGTGGTGTGATTTGGTTAAAAAGTAGGAATTTTGTGTTTTAAAAATAAAAAAGTCGTACTAAGTTGTATTAATTACTAAAATTGTAGTGTAGTGTAGTTCCAATAGTTTTCATTCTGAGGGCAGGGTAAGTTTAAGGCAATTATGTAGGGTGTAGCTCGAGTACTGCCTCTTGCGAGGAATTGATGGCTGAAGCACAAACATGCTTCATCTCACATTTACGAGTTCAGCCATAGGAATTTAATGCATGCTATCAAAATTAAGCTTTGACCTGACGTTTCGTTTGACAGTCGTAAGGTAAAGAACGTAATGTTACGTAATGTGACTAGAAACGCAATCTTTAGTTAAAATTTGCTGAACATTGGCTTTGTCTGACAGCTCCACAGCTGTAAAATAGCTAACAACAAAATACATTTGCTTTTGGAGGGATTCCCATTATTTATTATAGAAATGTCATTCAAAGCAACCTTGAAGCAGGCCCATCGTAACGCAGACGAAGCCGAAGCTGAAGCGTGTTTGTGTTTCAGCCATGACAACTCTTTCAAGAGTAATCCTTGTCATGAAAACGGCGTTCTCAAATTAGTCATTCGGATGCGGTTTCCATCCCTGACAATATTACTCACACGCAGGAATGGCCGACAGTTGTAAGTCTTTAAGCCCTTGTTCTCAATGGCCTGTTGCGCCACCTAATTTAATTGTTTTAAATCAAAATTTGACCATACATTTTTCAAAAAAGGTTTTAAATTTCTTTTACTGAAACGTTAAAAAATACTTGATTCTCCAAGTTCACTATGACGACTTCTGCCACTCACTAATGAATCAAAAAAGTCTTCAACAAATAAAATTGAAAATAATTAGGAAAAATTGACTTTGGATTCGGACTCAGCTAAACTAAAAAAATAGAAGCCTGATGTGTGCTGTATATTTGAAATTATATAAGAATACCTTCAAAATTGACTCACTAATTGTCGGTTGCCCAGGAACACTTAACATTTCATATTGTTGCTACCATCCTTGCTTTTATTTACAATTGTTTTGTTCGGTATTTTATAATAGCCTGAAAGCTATTTATTTAAAATTCCGTTAAACGGATTTCATACAAGTATCTGTATTTTCATGTATCAAATAAACGTTGAAATAACTTTCAGACCTCATAAAAAAAAAAACTTTTTGAAGGATTAATAATGAAGGTTTATTATTTTCCCCTTGGACTTGTGTAGATGTAAATCCAAATCCACCAATAACTGTGGGTTTCAAATTTAAAAAATAAACTTGTATTCCAAAATAAGTGCAATAGGTCCATTGTATCTGAACGCTCTTAAAGTTTTAAATAATATATGTATGTAGCTAAAAAAACGAAATCTCAGTATCGTATCACTGATAGGCTAAAGCTGACATCTCTTCATGCTTCAAAAATTCTATTTTTCATTCGTCACAAACTGTTAGGCCAAAACTAACAGCAAAAAATCCCTAAAAATTTGAAATTCCAAATACCAAGCATTTTAACAAACAAACAAGGTTTCTGTTTCAGTTTCAGTTTGCTTAGTTATTTTTTTTAAAGCCCGTTGTTTTTTTCGGTCTGAAATGGAATCCCATTTCTTTACCCGGTTAAATGTAAGCCTATCAATAGAAGAGTGGAATAATAAATTCCTGTGGAATGTCCATCTCTTGTTTCACAATCAAATTGCGTTTCCAGAAACACGAAATCGTATGCACTCATCCATCATTATTTTCCATAGCGTGTGCCAATGCCAACACAGGACATAGCCAAACCAAGCCGAGCCCAGTCAAGCCCAACCAAGCCAAGCCATAGCCAAATACGAGACAGGGATTTTTTGTGTGTCTCTATATTTTTCATCATCATCAGAGGGAAACAGTGGATTTTTTCCTTAGTCCTTCTGTTTCAAAAACGTATCTACGAGTATGTAGAAATAAGAGAATATCTGTTATGGTTTCGTCTATAGAATTCTGTATATAGTAAGGACTTCAAAAACCATGATGATTGACAGCAGTGGAACTGGAAATGATTCGGCATGCATGAAAAAGCCCATTAGTGAACATGTTGGTTAATTGATGGTGTTCCCTTTTTAACATCTCTGACATTTTGCTTTTGTTGCAAGAGATCTCATCCATCTATAGACGAGTAGAGTATAAATTCCCATGCCCAACCGCCCCAATAGGTATGAAGTAATTCCTTCCTTATAGAGAACATCATCATCAGGACCAAAACATATAAAACAAACAACTTAATATAAATGTAAAAGTTAAGTAAATGGAGTTTAAATTCAGGGCATAAATCTCAACTTACCTTTTTTGTATGGCTGTGGATACGAGTATATGAGGATACATTACCTACCTTCTGTTGAAAGGACGAATCTATTCTCTATACCAATGTTTGTGCATGCATAGTTACCTCTGGACTTTTTGTATATATAACAAAAAATATCCCAAAACGGCTTCGGACATTTTCAAAATCATTGAGTTGTAAATCAAGATATTTTTAAAGAGTAATAATATACAACCTTACCAGAACCAAAACCAGAATCAGGACCACATACTCCAGGTCCAGGCACTCCCGTACTATAAAAACTTTTAACTGCCTTGAAAAATGTTTTCCTCAGGATTTTAACAACCATTATAAACGTGGCTCGGCTATTGTAACATAGGTAAAGTACAGATCCTTTCAGTTTTTGTTGTTGGTTGTTCCTTTTATTTTTAAATATAGCAACAAAAGGCAACACTTTAATTGCATGTGTAAGGAAATACCTAGAATTCAGGAAATATTTCATTAGGAAAGCTTCCTTTTCCTTCCTCTTGGATGGTTTTAGTTCCAAAATGTGGAAATTTCTGTTGTGTTCTCAAAAATAAAATAATTGTTTTTTTGTGAGAAAAAAAGTGTAATGTTAGACTGTGTTATGTTTCTTTGTCAGGAAGAAAACGAAGTGTTGAAATTATGTGGAAATGGTAAAATAAAGGTGTTTTGAGGTTTTTTTTTCTGCTTCTAGTGAAGCCCTCCTCTGAAGGTGTTATGAAGCACGTAGACCACAAACAACATTTAAGGCTAATGGAAGGAGTCAACGTAATCAGGCTTTAACAAATAACAGCTTTTCCGTTTTCACTTTAATAAATTATGGCTTTCTGGGAAATTCTGGATGTGAAAATAATGCTAAAGGATGCCAAATAACCTTACTGAAATCTCTTAATTCTAAAGTCCTGGCTTTAAAGATTGACATCGCGCTAGGATTGAAGACTTTTTGATGAACTTATCTGCATAAAAGAAACAATAATACTTTTAAGGGCCTGTTAATTCTTAATGAAAGCGAAGATACATAGAGAAGAAGAGCAACAGGTTGAGAGCACTGGCATTTGACAGCTGTCAAACTTATGTGTGATTTCAAGTGTTACAATATTATTTGAATGTTTTTTTTTGTTTTCATTTAAGTTGATGGATCGCTTAACAATCGAAAAAATTGTGAAAAAATTATGCTGCTGCAAGTGTTACTGACGATCCGAATTTATCGATTTCCGTCACTTCTTTTTTGTTCACGAGGGGTGGCAATTCTTCAATGTACTTCCAAAAGCTTCCACATGAACCTAACATTTTGGATACCGGCTAAAGCGCCCAGAACTATTTTCAAAAGTATCTTAAGAAATTATGGTTGATTTCTAACAGTTGCTTTAGGGCTCGAGCCAGGCTTCGTCAAACTCAATTATTTTCGTTCATGTTGTACTCGTTGGTCACGTTGTTCTTGTTTTTTCTTGCTTTTTCTTTTTGTTTTCGTTATTCTTGCTTTTCTCGTTGGTTATTTAGGGGCGGTTTAGAGATATTCTCAAAATCGCAACTCTGGAACTCAATAGCAAATTCTAATGAACTAAAATCGTAAGCTCTAGTGATGCCAACTATTCCAATGGATGGGATTACTTATATGAGCACCTCGGAGCAATCTGGAGTGGTTTAATCTCTTTGGTAGTGGAAAGATCAATAATCACAAACTTTCCACTACTAGCGTTTTCGCCAATGATACATCCTGTGCCGCACTAGAAGATAGGCAGTGACTTGGCATAAGCCCTTCTCCGGTGTTTGGCACAGGAGTAATGACAGCCGACGTTGCCGATGAACTGCCGCCCGGTGTAGCTGGAGTACCGGCACCGGTCTGACGTTTTCGCTTTTGGTTTTTGTTCTAATTTATTCATTAGGTTCCCACGAGTAGGTTAAGTAAAGGGGGGGTCCATCTGTGCAGAAATTCGCTTACACAGTTAAGGCTAACTAATCCGGAGGTCGCCTGGTATCCGGATACTCCCCTAACAACTGAGCTATTTTTAGAAATTGGACCCTCAGCCCAATAAGGAAGTTGAAGAGAGGGATATGTTTTGGAAAAGGAGAGACGAACAGCAAGCAAGCCATAAGCGTCCCAGGAAGAAAACAAGGAATTGACAGACAGTGATGCACTATACAGTCAGGGAATAAGGAGCCATCAGGCAGCATAATAGCACAAAGCCAAAGTAGGCGGCCGTAAGAATTGGGAAGGGGAGGTGCGAGCTGCATCTAAATATGTCAAAAGGCTACCACAAAAGACTGAAGCAAGATAAAAGTCCAACAATTTATGGAAAAATTTATCCAATCACCTTTACGCGGAAGGTTCACCACAACGTGATAGCTTCGGGTGGAAAAAGGTAAATCAAAATTTCAACAAAGTCGAATTTCTTTTATTTGTTTTATCAATGTAGGTATGAAGGTTTGGGCTGACTTAAAATTGCACACAAAAGCCAAGCTAAGAAAGAATGAAATTAGTTTGTCTGGAATTGGTGGTGGTCCGCCAAAATATAATGCATTAGCTCCACTAGAAGAGGAGGTCGCTGAACTCTTGGATTTAGGTCAAGCGATTGAGGGAATGTCCGGTTCATTAAGTTTTGGAATTAATTATAATGATAGTGTCCTTTTGGTAGAAGAAAATATCGAAAACCCTTCAAATTTGGAAAATGAAGTTACCAGAGATCTCATTATTGAAAATGAAGTAAGAGGTATAGAAAATCTGAGTGGTGAAGAAGAAAACATTCCAACCCCGCTAATAAATCCAAACTCTTTTAGCCAAATTAGAATGTTCCTCGGTTTCTAAAGGCTGTTCTTCCAAAGAGAAATGGTTCTCGTCTTCTTCCAATAATACTTGTGTTGAATTAGGGAGTTCAACTCTGAACATCAAACAGAGATTGAGGAGAGCGCAACACACGTTCATAATTTGAGTAACCTTCTCGGGTGGACATTTATACTATGCTTAAGCTTTCTGTTAAAAAAAAGTTTGGCCGAATAGTTGAATGTGTGTTCAATCGACAACATTAATCACACCACGAATTCCAGATTTTTCCCAAAAATTGACACTTTGACTTTCGTTTTTCTTCATCTGACATTTTGAAGTTGATAAGTTGAGGACAAATTACATTTTTCTACTGATGTTAAAAGCTATTTTATAATTTTGGATAAAGTTTGTTGAGCAAACCCCGCATGCATGTGTCCACCGACCTGGTTTTGGTAACCACATGTTGCCCAAAATTTCAATATAGCTGATAACTTAATTATATTGGAAACAGAAGTTTGAATACTTAAGTCTGATGTTATATTGTTTAATAAATACATAAAGCCTTCTTTTGAAAGGCGGTAGTTGTTTTAACAAAGCTTAAATAAAGTAATTTATTAGTAAGTACTCAATAAGGGAAACCTGTTGTCGCTGAGATCCATTATCAACCTTCTTTCAATTTGAAAAACTTTTTCTCCATCTCCTTCCGACTCCAACCAAATTGCCACACTGTCCATTTTTATTTATAATTTTTTATTTTTCCGAAAATATTGGTCGCCAAATCAACATTTTTTTTTTTTCAAATTTTGACATTTCTCGACGTTTCAAGGTCCCTAGAGTCGAAATAAAAGATTTTTAGATAGATGTCTGTGCGTGCGTGTGTTCGTACGTTCTTCACGTTTTTTTCGTCGTCCGTAGCTCAAGAACCAGAAGAGATATCGATTTCAAATAAATTTTGTTATACAGATAATAAGCCAGAAAGATGCAGAAAGGGCTCTCAAGAAAATTGCCTGGGTGATTTTTTTACCATAGAAGTTTGAAAAAAAGGTGAACATTATGGTTAACCCTAAATATCTTACGAACCAAAAACACTAGAGACTTGAATTAAATTTTATATAATATATTGTAACGTGATATCAAAGAAATATATTTAAAAAAAAAATCCATTTAACGGTTTTTTTATAAATAAAAAAAAAACTGAAAAAAAATTAGATACCTCCAAAATTTTACGACTAAAATATGATTTCATCTCCAAAACAATTTTGTGCAAAACATTACTCAAAGTTGCTAAAAATTGAATATCAATTCAAATATCTTTTCAAAAATTGAAATATTGGCTTCAAACTAATTTCATCTTATAAGAAATATTGTTTTCAAAATTCGATAAAATTTTGAAAAAAATCGAATTGACAGTTGTTTTTCAAAAAATAAAACTCTAAAAAAAAAAAACAATATTAAAACTTGGTAAAAATTTACTTTCTACTACTATTTTATTTCACAGAAAATATTGTTTTTGATATTCAGTAATTTGTATATAAAAATCCAACAGTCCGTTTTTTCATAAAAAATAAAATTTACTAAAAATAGTGCGCAAATTTGGTAAAAATTGATACGAGTACATATAGAGAAACTTTTAAGCAAGACAAATCGACAGACGGGATGGGAAGTTATCAGTGTGGGTCGCATCCCAGCCTCTTTTTTCATTTTCTTGTTATACTTATTGGTTTCGTTTCCCTCGTTGGTCTCGTTGGTCTTGTTGGTCTCGTTGGTTTCGTTTATCTCGTTGGTCTCGTTGTTCTCGTTGGTCTCGTTGGTTTCGTTGGTTTCGTTGGTCTCGTTGTTCTCATCGTTCTCGTTAAACTCCTTGTTATTGTTTTTCTCGTTGTTTTCGATAGTCCCGTTGTTCTCGGTGTTTTTTGTATACTTGTTGTTCACCTTGGTTTCCTTTGTTCCCAATGGCTCTTTGTTGTGCCTGTCTAATTTTTCTTGTGGGGTTTCTTGATGCTGTATGTTATGTCACTCCGAAAAATAGAAATCTTTTAAATAAATTTTGTCAAAGTTGGACTTTTGAAAATATAGAATTTGCTGTCTAAAATGTTGATGAATTAAGATTTTTTTTTCTCCGATAAAAATCTTCAAAAGAAACTGGGCAAGAATCGGTACCGAAATTTGCTAGACTATTACCTCTTTTGTGATAGCGTTGATTTCTACTAGAATAACAGTTGTGTATAAAACGAACAAGGTTGGTAATTTTGCATTCCCTTGTTGTACACCAGCCTTAATTTTCTTTTGTTCTAAATAATATTGGTCGGCCGTCCTATATGGAGTTGGTTACTAACATATACATATGTTGGAAATAAAATTTATATTACTTATAATAATGAGCTTTAATTCAAAGTGTATTTTAATAGAAAAGAATATGTTAAGTATTTTTAGTTAATAAGAACAAATAATAAAGGTGATGTTAGTTTAAGAAGGTGACGACAGCTACTGACTCGATCCATTTCAGTTAAACAGAAGCAATGTTTTTGTTATTAAGAAGCAATGTTAAGTCATACGATGCGGATTAAGAAAAGGATTAACTGGCTATCAGCTTCTTCATCTACTGTCAGGGTTGACCGACCCATGTGTCGCGCCCAACATTCGGCCATCCTCTTTCAACCGTTTCGGAATAACAGAATAACGGTCTCTGCCATCAGAGCTAACGATTTTGTATTGACCTAGAAATAATGATTTTAATTTACTACCGTCATTATCATTAGCCACAAATAGATTTGCCTTCTATCTCCTCTAGTTGTATGTTTTCTTCATTACATCTTGAACTTTACCTATTTGAGCTTTGGCTTCAGCTCTTACTTCCTGCCTGCTTTTCTCGAACTCCGTAACTAACTCCTGGTGAAGAGTCTCTAATAAATTTATATCTTCTTTTTGTCGCATTTTAACTCCAACCAGTACTTCACACGGGACATGTTTATGGATCTTTGAAAAGTTGAATTCAGAGCTCGTTGCACCTTCTCTACGTGCTTTTACCAGTGGTCAGCCTTTCACTCCGATAGTTTCTTCAACATTGGGATGACAATTTGATGAATTCTTTCCACCCGTCCATTTGAACGTTGTACGCCAGTGGTTATTAGGTGCTGTTTAACGCCTTCAGAATCACAAAATTCTTTAAAAGCTTGTGAGGTGAACGCTGCTCCTCGATCCGTCACAATTGTAGCAGGATTCCCGAAAACTATCTGCTGAGTTTTTAATTTGCTTAGCACTTCCGCTGCGTTTGTTGTTTTTGTAGGATACAGCCAAACAAATTTCTAAAAACCATCGATTACTGCAAATATGTATTTGTATTGTTTACTTGTTGCTGTCATTGGCCCCAAATGGTCAACATGGTAAACTGACAGAGGTGCATCTCCTTTCTCGACTGTTTTCAATAACCCCTCTTTTTTACCTCGCTTGCGCTCTGAAAGCATACAAGGCACAAGAATTAACGCAATGTAAAATTTTGTCATGTACATTTTTTATATAAGATTCTCTATTGAGAATATCTTCTACTTTTTTGAGCCGATGTGTGCATTCTCATGAACGTTTCGAATAACTTCAGAATGTTAACCTTCAGGAATGACCAACGAAACCTCTCCTCTGACCTGCTTATACAAAACTTGATTTTTTAGAACATACCCATACCCATCGTAATCTGGCTGCGACTGAAGTACAGTTTTTATCGCCTTTATTGTTTCATCTGAATTCTGGGACTCTTGAATAACTTTTGTCAATGTCGTCTCAGCATAAATTACCGGATTTCTATAAAGTTCATCGACATGCTTCATTCTAACTCCGCTTCCGATGCTCCACAGTGTAATCAAAATCGTCGAGAAACATTGCCCACTTAGCAATTTTCAAGGACAGTTCTTTTTTCTGCAAAGTTTTAGTGAACGCCTCACGGTCTGTCACCAACTTAAACTTTGTGCCCAGCAGACTCTAAATTTTGTCACCGCATATATAACAACCAAAATCTCAAGCTCGAAGCTGCAATACTTTCTCTCGGTAGGTGATTTTTTCTTACTCATGAAGTGAACAGGATGCAAAGATTCTTCATGTGGCTTTCTCTGCAACAAAATAGCTCCAAAACCGTCAATACATGCGTCTGTGTCGAGTTCAGTCAATGAATTGTGATAAAAGATTCGTAGTATGGGATTGGAAGAGAGAAGTATTTTCAGTTGGTCCATCGCTTGCCGTTGCTCATTCCCAAAATAGAAAGGCGACTTTTTCCGGAGCATATATGTAAGTGGTTTAGCCATTAATGAATATTTTTGTATAAATTTTCTAAAGAATCCCCTAAGTCCCAAAAAGCTTTGAATCTGCTTGAGATTATTTGGTTCTGGGAAATTTTGAACAGCTACAACCTTAGTGGGGGATGGTTGGATCTTACCATCCTCTATAACATGGCCCAGAAATTCGATGCGGCTTTCCAAAAAACTACTCTTTTTCCAGTTTATTTGTAGGCCGTTTTACTCTGCCGTCTGCAAAACCAATTTCAAGTTCCGCGTACCCTCTGCTCTATCCTTACCTTTAATCACAAAATCATCGACAAGGATTACCACAATTTTCATTGCCAACAGTTCCTTGAAAACGTTTTTAATGAATCGCTTGAAAGTTGCCGGCGAGATGTACAAACCAAATGGTGTTCGTACAAACACGTTTAAATGATTTCCGGTAGCAAAAGTTGTATATTTTCGCGACTCCTTTGCAACGGGAACATGGAAAAATCCACTGCGAAGGTCCAGCGTTGAAAATACCGATGAATCTGCATATTGATCTAGCTGCTTTTCAATCAAATCCATAGGGAAACGACGAGGTTGGCGACGTCAACCTGTTTCTCCAACTCGGCCGACTACTTCGGTGCCAATCTTCGTGGTCTTGAATAGACTGGAATTTCATCGGTAAGTATAATTTTGGTTTCTATTGGTGTCTGGACGTTTTTTGTCGGTTTGAAGGTCTAATAAGATTAATAATTTCAGCTCTTTCAGATATATTTAGTTCCCCATTTAGTTCCATTTCATCGACATCGGTTATGTTCATGATTTCATGCACCGCCTTGTCTATGCCATCTTCATTTTTCGGAAACCATTTTAAAATTATTATTCCCTCGGGGCTTACTTGCAAGACCGCGTTTTCAAGAAGTTCTCGTCCGACGATAGTTTTAACTTAAGACGCTCCATCTGGAATAACATAACACTTGGAAAAAAATGTGTGAGAATCAATTTTAATTTGTATCTCTATAAAACCGAGTGGAACTATTTCCTTCCCGCCAAGACCAATAAGAGTTTTACAGGTTGCATTGAGGTGTGGCTTTTCTTAAATGAGATAAACTTCGTTGGTTAGAATATTTAACGAGCTACCAGTGTCAATCAAAGCCTCAAAGTTTTTATCATTTATAGACACCATTTTGTGAAAATTGTGACCCATGTGTCGCGCCCAACATATATGATTGCAATATTTCGTAGTACTGCGTGAGAAGGCCTCTATGCTGTTTTTACTAAGAGCTAAGACTTAACAAAGGTATGAGCAACATCAAAAAATATAGAAAAGTTTCTTATCCTCAAGTGCTTTTTCAAGCACATCCAGAATTCGAGGGTCTGTTGTGGAAAGTTTATTTTTGAATTCAAAACGATAGTTCGATATAAGTTTTCTTTCGTCTATTACTTTGCTGAGATAACTTAGGTCAACAAACCATTTTCCTTTCTTTGAGTGTGGCTAAAGGAATTTCGAGTTTGTTTTTGCTATCATCAAACTGGGAATTTGCTGAAAATGTCTTAGAGACATTCAGGAGATGTTCAGCAAAAAGATCAGTGTTCTGCTTTGGGTTTATAATTTATTTAACATCTTGAGATTGACGCTTTTTGTGTCTGGAGTCTTTCTAAACACTTTACTGATTTCCATAAAGAGTAATCGGTAGAAGCATCTTTCGTCTGACTTTTCAGGAATCTACTGAGTGACAAGTTTGTGTATTCATTCATTCTCTTCTTAAGTTCGTTGTTAAGACAGAAAAATTAAATTTTTGTTTATATTGAAAGTACCGTGCCACAGGATTACTAATAGTCCCTCAGGATCTGATCTCGTGCCTGATTCCAGTTAAATAAAATATTTGTCACCATTTTCCTAAACAACAAGTACATTTTTAAAATAGCTAAAAAATTACTTCACGTTAATGAAGAAACATTTTTAGACATGTTTAAATTTTTAAATTTTCATCAAAAAGTCTAAACTTTCATTTAATTGTTGTTTAAAAAGTTTCAAACATAACATTAATTATTACCTAACTCAAATTTTCCACTCTCCGCATACACACACGTCAATCATCGTACAATATATTCTATATTCCCTTTTTGTATAATTTTAAGCGTTGATATTAAATTCCCTCAGAAACATCACTCTCTGTCTCTATGTTAGTTAAGGACGAGAGCAAGGATATGCTTTGCTCTGATGTGTATTGTGTATTTGTATACATATGTGTTCGTGTGATCCTTGTTTTGTTTACGTATATATGCAGAGATACACACACTTAAAAATTATTTCATTAAAAGTTTTCCTGTTCATTTTAAAGTCGTTGTTTAGAAACAGACGTTGCATCAGATCAGGACGACTCAGAAACTCAGAGGAGTATGAAAATGAAGATGAAGAGTTCTTGACGGATTGAAGGGTTTAACAAAATGAAGCTACCTTCTACCTCCTACACACATTATAATTTACAGACTGTGGATGGAAAAGGATACATTTATTTGGTTATGTGTAACCTTAAAGGTACACAAAAATCAAAAGCGTTTATATGTTGGAACAGGATTAAGGATGCTTTTTGCCTCTGTAAAGTGAGAATATAGTTTTTTTGTTTTTTTTTTTTTATTTTATTTGGGTTTAAAATTAAATTACTAAATATAGAAAAAACCTCGTGGCTAACCTCGAATGTTAAATTTGTTTCATTAATCTTTTAGACAGAATTTAAATAAAACTTTCGATTGGAAAATGAGTTTATAATTCAAATGTCTAAACCACTTCCTTTCAAGATTGGACTCTTCATGAATTTGTTGTTCATAAGAAAATGGCTAAGGAATATTGTGTTTTTCTTAAAATTAATTTTTATTTGTGGCAAATGCGAAGTTTGTGGCAATTATTAATTTACATACGATGTCAGAGAAAAGTCGAAAAAAGACGTCTGGCTATTCCATACGGCTAGTGTCCGTCTTTACAGCCTTAAACATAGGTTCGATGAAATTCAAACATGGAAATTAACGTTTTAAGAAGATTCAGGTTCGAATTTTTTTTCAAATTTCTTTAAGACCAAAAACAACATTAATCCCAACACAACTCAAAATATTTTAATTTTATTTTATTAATAACAGAAATTTCTTTAAAAAATTAAAGTAACTAATAAAACCTGTAATGTTGTTCATTTTATTGTATTTAGAAAAAAAGAAACTTGTAGTAAGTCCACCCTTTGGTTCACTGTTTTCCTAGGAAAAGGACCCACTTTCCACGTTTTCTAACGTTTGAGAGTTGTAAAGTAACGAGTTTGTTCATATGAAGAAGTTATAATTGAAGCACATAACAAGAATTGTATAATGCATAGTGTCCTAAATCAACATTACATGAATGTAGCACACTTTTCAAAAAAACAACATTGAAGTGATACTTTTAGCTTCAAACGAATTCCCAAGGACAAAGGACCTCCAAAAAAAATACGACAACACTCAGGCCTTCTCTCAGAGCCCTGAAAAAAAAATAAGGAAATTTGTTTTTTCTATTTTGTTGCCGAAATTGTTGCCCAAATATTTTAGTTACGAGAAATTGTTTTGATATTTTTGTTTGGTTTTTGTTTTTAAGTGCGGTCCAACAGAGTCCTGGCAAAAATATATAAAATGTATGAATGACTCATATAAAAGTGAACAATGGAATGTATATGTAATAATATTGCCATTGTTATGAAACCTTTTTTGTATTCGTTCCTTCCTTCCTTTTGTATAAACTTTGTAAGCAATCAGTGTTGTTAAGTCCTACATAGGTTTATGAATGTTATATTATTATGGAAGTTGAAAAACGGAAACGATGTTGTTTTGGGTATGTAAACTTACTATGTCGTTAAAATGCAATATATTAAGTATAAAAAAGATTATTTTTAAGGCATTTGATTGTCGTATGAAAATAACAAATTTAATCGCAGATTTTATGTGTTGTTGTTTTGGTAAGTATATTTTATAACTGATGTCTACGTGCATACATTATTCCAGTCCATTTATTTTGGAGCCCCATGTAGGCTCTGAAAAGGAGTTGTTAATAATCCGAGTTTTATGTTCATAATTTGAAACTTTACAGGCAGAGCTTTAAACAATGAAATGCAAGTAAAACATATTTGAATGAAAACAGCGGTGAAATGTTGTTAACAGTTCGGTTATTAATTTGGTACATCACATTATAGCCAATTAAATTTAAGCTGGCGAAATTTAAATTTTACATTGAAAAGATGAATCATTAGTGTCCGTTTTCTTTATGTTTACGACCGGAGAAAGATCCTTAGAATAAACCCTTCCTTTTGTTTAATTAGTCTTAAGCCGTGTAAATAGTATTTGTACCCTTTTCATTGTTCCATTAAAGCTTAAAACGGGTGTCTTAATAAGGATTATTTAACACTAAATTTGTTTTCATGTGTCTTGAGTTGTGCATCATTTCACTTTCACACAAAAAGGGAAAGGGATCCACAAAAAGTTGTTTAAAAATTAAACTCGACTTTGTTAATGATGTTACTAGAAAATTTTACAGAAGTTTAAAAAAATCTTACGAACTAAAATGCTAGAAATTTGAATTAAATTTTATATCATATATCATAACGGGATAAATATATTTAAAAAAAAAAAACAATTAACGGTTTTTTGTTATAAATCAAAAAAACTAAAAAAAAAATTGTTACTTCGAAAATTTTACGATTAAAAAATGATTTTATCTGAAAAACAATTTTTTTGAACGAAAATTAAACCTCTGGTAAAATTTTGAGAAAAATCGAATTGACATATTTTTTACGAAAAATAAAGACCTAAAAAAAACAGTGCTAAAACTTGGTAGAAATGTACTCTCGACTCAAAAAGCTTTTCAAAAATTAAAAATATTGTCTTCAAACTTTTTGTATTTTACAAAAAATATTGTTTTCTATATTTTTAGAATAATTCAACTAACAACTTTTTTAACCCAACACGAAAACCTACAAAATTTTAAGCAAGAAAAATCTACAGACCGGATGGGGAGTTATCAGTGTGGGTCGCATTCCAGTCTCTTTTTTCGATTTCTCATCGGAATAAGAGATTGTAAGCTTGAAACTTGTTTATACCTTCCTTCTATTGTTATAATCATTATATAAAATGTCTCAGAAAATATTGTTTCAGCTAACGTTACGAAAATATCCGTTTCTATATTTCCAATGATATTGCCAACTTATGAACTGACCTTGTTCTTCTCTCCAAGTGAGAAATATAAGTTGATTTCAATTGACTGTTTACATTATTTTTCTCACCCAAGAGTCTCCATTTTATCTGAGATATCACCCAACTGTGGCACTCCCCGAGAGATCCGGAAGTACATATTCCTTGCACTTGAAAGTATTGATTTAAATATTAAATTGTTGGAGTATAATTGACAAACAAGCTAACCTACCTTCGGATATTAAAGATTGCTAAGCCATACCAGTGAATAGGGATCGGTCGGTCACACACGTAAACCAAACACGTTTGGCTGCAACTTCTCTGTCGTAGAATGATTCCCTTCATATCCATTTAAGGCCTTACTAAAGTAAGAGACATCCTTTTTCTTCCTCATCAAAGTTCCGAGAAAGAACTGCACCGATACCGAGATTTGACGCCTCTGTTTGAACTACAAAAGATTGTTTAACATCAGGGCTTAGAGTATGTGTAGGTGCTGTCACCAAATATTCTTTTGCCATCCACACGCTGTTGAGTATCAAAAAACTATCTATTCTTTTTTAATAAATTCGAAAACAGCCTCAGTAATTCTAGAAAATTTGGTACAAAACGGCTCTCGGTATACAATGAAACTGTCCCTATGAAATTATTAACCTCTTTAACGTTGCTGGAATCCAAACCTTGCTCTCTAATTTTTAAACAATTTACATTTCTCCGAGTATCGATACTCGATACGAGACAAATTGAATTTTTTAGGTTGGTAAATCGGATAACTCAAAGAGTCTCAAAACTCAAAGGCTGTGTTCGCAGAGTGCTACGCAATTAAGTTTATTTAATTCCCATAGGAAGTTATTGTAATGGGTCCGATTTGTCAAAATTTTGTCATTTCTCGACATTTCAAGGTCCCTAGAGTCAAAATAAAAGATTTTAGAAAGATTTCTGTGCGTGCGTGTGTACGTACGTTCGTACGTCAGTACGTCCGTACATTTTTTTCATCGTCCATAGCTCAAGAACCAGAAAAGATATCGATTTCAAATAAATTTTGTTATTCAGATAATAAGGCAGTGTAAATATGTATTTATGCCATCCTAAGTTGTATACATACATATGTATCTCACATTCATACATTTCTTATCTCCCTACTTGTTTAATTTTCATTTGCTGCTTATTATTTTAATTACATCAATGTCAGAGTAAAAAATAGAGAATAAGAAAATCATTAAACAAATTAATATAAATAAAATATCTGTGAGACGAAACAGTCTTGTTTAAATAAATAAAAATCTTTTAAACCAAGTCATCGTCTACAACTTCAGAAGTGGGCCAGCCCTAAATACCTTCAACGTTTTATTTAATTTTCCGAAATTTTGATATTATGTCATCAACAATGAAGAAGCAAGAATTGGTAGCTTGGTTAACCGAGCGAAACATACAATTTGCAGCAGATGCAAAAGTTGCTCAACTACGTGAGCTTTATGAAGAAAATTGTGAAGACAATTATTCCGAAGACCATTTCCTCGAAGCAGAAAATATTGAACGTCCTGGTAAGACAATAAATTCTGATTTGTCACAACAGATTCAAGAATCCGTTCCTGGAAATGAAGCTGAGATGGATAAAGAAATTCAGATGATTGAAAAGAAACTTAAGCTTATTGAATTGCGTCGTGAACTAGCTCGACAAGAAGAAAATTTTGCAAGTTCGTCGTCGCTTTCGTATCAACCTTCGTTTAAGGACATTCAATATTCCTTACCATTGTTTTCTGGTGATGATACTTACGATGCTAAGAAATGGATCAGCACTTTTGAGCGAGCATGTGATTCCGTTCACGGTGATAGTGTGTTCAAATTAAAAAGCATTCGCCGATTGATGAAGCCCGACTCCGCTGCCGAAATATTCTTACAAATTGACGAATCAAGTACCTATTCTGATTTCCGGAGCAATTTTTTGGCCAATTTTGGACACACTTATTCAGTTTCCGACATTATTGATAAGATGCGAAGTACTCCATTTGTGTCTTCAAACACATCTATTATGGGCTACATTTTAAAAATGCAAGAGCTTGCATCACGTGCTGATATTGACGAGAAACAAATTATTCAATTTATCATTGATGGGTTCCAAGATCGTTCCGCTAGCATCGCCATATTGTACTCAGCACGCACAATCGATGAATTAAAAAAACTGGCACACCGTTATGCTCAACTACGAGGATCAAATTCAGCAGTTAACAGACCGAAAAATTCCGCATCATATTCAGCGCAAGTTGCTCAGCATCAAAATGAATCGAAACCTAAAGTCAAGTTTTCCGTTGGTGACTCCGAAAAAATGATTGTTCAATGCTACAATTGCTCTGGCATGGGACATTTTTCCACTTCTTGTCCACATCCCAAACGTCAAAAAGGATCATGCTTCAGATGTGGTTCAACAGTTCATATTCTGAAGGATTGCCCGAAGTTACCCCCCAAAAATGCACGCACTATTGCATTGATTGAAGAATTCTGTTCCGGCCCTAATCAAGACCATTCTGATGTGGATGCCTTATCCGATGTCAAGATTTGTAAAGAAGTAAATTCTGTAAGTGTTGTTTTTCCTACTAGTGATTCTGTTCCGCATTGTAACACATATCTTTCTCTTTTTGATACCGGTAGTCCGATAAGTTTAATTAAGCTTACCGAGATTCCGATCGGATTACATTGCAATAAGCTGAGACCAACTGGATACTACGGAGTAGGTAGTTTACCTGTTAGTACATATGGAGTTTTTTACGTTAAAATAGGATTTAACGATATTTATAAAAAAATTGAAATTTATGTTGTTCCGGACTCTTGTATTCCTTATCCAGTTCTGTTGGGTCGGAATTTTTTGCAATCGTTTCAAATCAAACTTTGTCTTATTCCTAATACTGTACCGAAACCGAAAATTGAAATTAATGTAAATTCAGATTCAAATAAAATAAAAATTAATGATGAAGTGTTACATTGTGTGTACAAGTCATTAGCTAAACATTATCCTGATATGTCGGTCCATTGTTCGTTATGCGGTCTGCTTCCGCATACGATTATTGCTTCATGTGATAAGCTAAAACACGTTGAAAATCATCAATTACCTTATGTGTTTGCTATAGATATATTTGAAGAAACGCAGGATAAGTATGACATAAATCCAAACTTAAGTTCCGAAAATATTGCAAAAATACACGAGATTGTTCGTTCCGAATATTTAGATCTAATATGCCGATTAGTTATCCTCCGCGGAGACTATCTTTTTCTGATAAGAAAATTGTTGATAAACAAGTACAAGATTTACTAGGAAAAGGAATTATAAGACCTAGCGAATCTCCATACGCTTTCCCCTTAGTTTTAGTAAAAAAAAAAGATAATGACAAAAGGCTATGCGTTGATTATCGTCCATTAAATAAGATTCTTGTGCGAGATAGTTTTCCTATCCCATTAATAGACGATTGTTTGGGAAGATTGGATGGAAAGAAATATTTTACCATTTTGGATCTAAGAAATGGTTTCCATCATATCCCGATTGATGAAGATTCAATACAATTTACCGCATTTGTAACGCCTGATGGACATTATGAATACACGAGATTGCCTTTTGGTTTAAAAAAAGGTCCGGCTTATTTTCAGAGGTTTATGATATTTATTTTACGTCAGTTTATTGATGAAGGTTCCGTAGTAGTATATTTTGATGACATTACGTTAGCCACTGCGACTATTGAAGAACATATTGTACTTCTCAAAAGAGTTTTAAGGCGGTTGGCTGAGTTCCGACTAGAGATTAAAACGAGTAAATGCAAATTTTGTTATGAAGAAATTGAATATTTAGGTTTCACTGTTAGTTCAAAAGGCATCCGGCCAAATAATCATCATTTGACTGCAATTAAGCATCTTCCGATTCCGAAAAATGTTAAAGAGCTACAAAAATGTTTAGGATTATTTTCTTACTTCCGACGATTTATTCCGTCTTTTTCAGCCATTGCAAAGCCATTAAGAGATTTGACTAAACCAAACATTCCGTTTAATTTCGATGAAAAATGTGTTGACACCTTTAAGCTTCTCTGTAGTAAATTGATAACGAGTCCTCTTCTGTCAATTTTTAGTCCAGAAAAAGAAACAGAACTACATTGTGATGCTAGTTCGCTTGGCTACGGTGGAATTCTCATGCAGCGCCAAGATGATGGTATATTCCATCCAGTTGCCTACTTCTCGAAAGCAACTACTGGGTCCGAATATAAATTTCATAGCTATGAATTGGAAACCTTGGCAATAATTTATTCGCTTGAAAAGTTCCATAATTATTTGGATGGCATTCCGTTCCGAATTATCACAGATTGTGATTCTTTAGCATTAACTTTAGAAAGGCAAAAGTCAGTTCCGCGCATTGCTCGATGGGCCCTGAAATTGGAGCAGTATGATTATTCCATAAAACATAGAAGTGGTACATTAATGGGTCATGTGGACGCGTTGAGTCGGCACCATCCAATTTCGATCAAAAATAATGGAGAAAACGAACAAACAATTTGCGTTATCGATTCCGATGACATCGATTTACAGTTGCACCTCACACAAAATAGGGATGAGAGGATTGTACAATTAAGAAACCGATTAGAGATTGCCTCAGTTCCTAATTTCGTCCTTGAAAATGGTTTAGTTTATAGAAAAACTCCTGCAGATAGATTACTTTTATATGTTCCGTCTGAAATGGAAAATAACGTCATTCGTTCTGCACATGAGAAAATATGTCATTTGGGTATTGACAAATGTGTTGACCAGATTAAATTGCATTATTGGTTTCCGAAAATTAAAGAAAAGGTAGAAAATTTTATTAAGAATTGTTTAAAGTGTATTATGTTCTCCATTCCGGTCCAAAATAGAAACAAAACTCTTCATTCAATTCCGAAAAAAGCAATTCCGTTTGACACAGTCCATATTGACCATTTCGGCCCCCTTCCGAGTATTCGTTCTAAACGAAAACATATTTTAGTGATTGTAGATGCATTTACGAAGCATATTAAATTGTATGCAGTTAATTCAACAAGTTCAAAAGAAGTTTGTGCATGTTTAGCTAAATATTTTGAATATTTTAGTCGGCCTAGGAGAATCGTATGTGATAGGGGAACTTGTTTCACATCTTTAGAATTCAGCGAATACTTGGTTAAGAATAACATTGAACACGTAAAAATTGCTACTGGTTCAGCTCAAGCTAATGGCCAGGTAGAGCGAGTGAATCGAGTATTGAAATCAATGTTAAGTAAGTTATCTGAACCTATACAACACTCTGATTGGACCAAGATGCTAACGAAAGTTGAGTATGCTGTAAATAATTCCGTTCATTCAGCCACTGGACAGATTCCTTCTAAATTGTTATTTGGTGTACAACAAAGAGGAATAGAAATTGATGTTCTTACTGAATACTTAGATAATAAGTTTGAATCAAGTGATCAAAGTCTTGATAAGATGCGAATGAATGCTTCAAAGAACATTGAAAGTTCACAGATTAGAAACTCGGAGATCATTGCCAGAAATTATCGACCCCCAATTGAATTTTTAGAAGGAGATTTCGTGGTTATTCGGAATATTGACACTACTATTGGAACGAACAAAAAGTTTGTACCAAAATATAAGGGACCCTATAAAATACATAAGGTTCTTCCGAATGATAGATACGTGGTACGAGATATAGAGAATTGTCAAATGACACAACTACCATACGATGGTATTATAGAGGCATGTCGTATGCGAAAGTGGGCCGATTGGCGTGATGATCACGGCATGGACTCGGATAATGACCAGGAACTTCAACATTAGAATACCATATTATAAGATAATATATTTGAAAAGATCATTATTTATCAAATTAATGTAAATTATAAAGTTATTAAAAATATTTATAGAACTGATCGAGACGATCAGATGTCAGGATGGACGAGTTGTAAATATGTATTTATGCCATCCTAAGTTGTATACATACATATGTATCTCACATTCATACATTTCTTATCTCCCTACTTGTTTAATTTTCACTTGCTGCTTATTATTTTAATTACATCAATGTCAGAGTAAAAAATAGAGAATAAGAAAATCATTAAACAAATTAATATAAATAAAATATCTGTGAGACGAAACAGTCTTGTTTAAATAAATAAAAATCTTTTAAACCAAGTCATCGTCTACAGCAGAAAGGGCTCTCAAGAAAATTTTGGTTAACCCTAAATATCTTACGAACCAAAAACGCTAGAGACTTGAATTAAATTTTATATAATATGTTGTAACGTGAGATCAAAAGAGTATATTTTTTGAAAAAAATCCATTTAACGGTTTATAAATCACTAATCATAACTAAAAAAAAATTTGTCACCTCCAAAATTTAACGAAATAAATATGATTTCATCTCCAAAACAATTTTGTGCAACGAAGAATAATGTTTTTGATATCTAATAAATTTTTGAGAGAAATCGAATTGACAGTTTTTTTAATAAAAATATAAATCTAAAAAAAAAACATTACTCAAAGTTGGTAAAAATTGAATATCGAAAATTGAAATTTAGGCCTCTAACATATGTAATTTTATAAGAAATATTGTTTTCAACATTCTGAAAAATGTTGAAAAAAATCGAAATGACAGTTTTTGTACAAAAAATTAAAAACCTAAACAAAATTTAACAAAAGTTGGTAAAAATTGATTTTCGACTCAAATAGCTTTTCAAAATTTAAAAATATTGGATTCAAACTTATCTTTTTTCACAGAAAATATTGTTTTCGATATTCAGTAATTTTATGTAAAAATCCAAATCCGTTTTTTCATAAAAAATAAAATCTACAAAAAATAGTACGCAATTTTGGTAAAAATTGATACGAGTACATATAGACAAACTTTTAAGTAAGACAAATCGACACATGGGATGGGAAGTTATCAGTGTGGGTCGCATCCCAGCCTCTTTTTTATTTCAGAGGAATGTTTATTATTACCAAAAAGTAAATAACAGGGGTCATAAAGATATTGGGGTCATTAGGAAAACCCACGAACTTAATGAAAGAAAATAAACTATGCGAAAAAGTGTCCGGAACGCGAAAAACTTGTGCTATAAATGTGACGTTATTTTTTCATCAATATCTAGTTTGATTTTTAATATTACAGAGTAAACTATTTTAAGTTTTACAGTTTTTAAAAATCAGTAATTTTTGCTTTTTAAATAAATATATTTTTGAAGGTTTTAAAGGTTTGTAAGTGTAACATTTAAGCGGTGACGTGGATTTTTTCTAATAAAAGTTTTTTTGGGGAAAAAAAATGAATCTCTCCCAGAAAAGTCAAGTGACTCCACTAACAGTGATGTTCCATCTACAAGTACGACGATGCGAGGAATAAGGTGAGCCCTACAAAAGCGTTAGATATGGAAGGGTAGTGAATGGAAAATCTAATACGGGCCGTCATTTTTCTTGCAAGCTAAGTTGAATAAAACTTAAACCTTAATCTGGCTGCGGATACAAATTGTAACATTTTTTCGAGTATCGATACTCGATCGGAGAAAAATTGAATTTCTAAGGTTGGTAACTCGGATAATCGGATAACTCAAAGAGGCTCGAAGGTTTTGTTCGCAGAGTGCGTTCTTTTATTTAAGTTTATTTTGAATTCACATTGGAACGCAAAAATCAAGGAACGATTCACACATGCATACTCGCTCTATGGTGTTTATATTTTTATTCTGAAATGTCGTTTTCTATTTGCGAGATATAAGGCAACTACAACGGCCACTTTTTGCTAAAAGTGGGAAATTAACAAAAAAAAATTTCTTTGTAGCGCCATTTGAATTTGAAAAAAACTACAAAAATTGATTTGAAAATCAATCTGCATCATTACTTTTTATTTCGGGGTGGAAAAACTGTCACAAAATGAGTTTGAAAATTTTCAGTTTTTGACTTTTGCAAAAAGTTCTCGTTGTAGTCATACCTTTAGATGTAAGTCAAATGTGTGAATCTGACAGCTAAAAAATGGTGAAGTGGAAAATCTCAGATTTTATGATCTATTTGATACTTGAGATTAAAAAAATGGATTTTTATCAATACGAGCACATGTACGAGTACTTTTAAATACACTTCTCTGTTTGACATTTCTCTGAACATTTATTATTGTTTTATTTTAAAAAAGTTAAGTTTATAGAAAAAGATTTCGTAAACAATCACAAAACTAGATTTCATCTACTATTTGCCAGGAAAACACTGAGTTTTTTACACAAACATTATATTTTTTAAGTTTTTCTGACCACAAAATTAAAAATTAAAATAAAAATAATACAGAAAGCTTAATTTTTAGTTCAAACAAAATTGTGTAGTGTTTTTAACAAATGGTGCTAGAAAGAACAAAATTTGTTTGAAACTTTGTTAATTGTCCACTTTTTGCCAAATGTGGCTGTTGTATAGTTAAAAAAAATTAAGTTAAGATTATTTATAAAAAAATTTACAAATTACGCGGCTCCATGAGTATCCCTACTGTCAAAAATTAAATTTAGAATGGAAATAATCACGAATTCGTATAATTTCACTCCTAATCCAGTGAAGGTATAAACGAGTTTCCAGTTACTAACTTATCGTCGTCTCTATCTAGATCGGTTCCTAGTTAGGTGATGTCATTTTCCACTTGTGCTTGCACCTAATCGTTATCCTGGGCGTGAGTTCGAAGGCTTTTCAGCATACCATATTTTATTTCCATTTTCTTGACTATTATATTAGAAACAAAGATTTCATTAATTTCATCTCTTAGGATTAAAATCGATAAAAGAGGATTGCCATTCTATTTCCATAAAATAAATATGTAAACCACAAGATATCTTTGAAATATATACTCTCAAAAACTTTTCTTGCTTAATTGCAATTTCGTCTTCCACATCAATTTCATGGAACTTCGTCCATGAGAAATCTTTAAACATTCTTCCCGCAAGAGTTACATCAGCCTTATTTTCGAAAATTTTAACCTATTAAATAAAAATCACTAAAGATGAATTCCAATGAAACTAGTGATAAATTAGATGCATTTAAAGGGCCCAGTTATCAAAGCTATACGAAGTCGCTATTAAACAATTGGTTTTAATTCCTTTGTCAACTTCAAAAGCCTAAAGATCTAAAGTATTTATGCCAAATACGATATAATTTCATTTGTGGAATTCCTATAAGTCTGCAGATCGACAAAGAATCGATAAATCTGTGTTAACTCGTAGATTGGAATTATGGCTAGAAGTGGGTTCCAATTCTTCCCTCAGCTTTCTTTCCAACGTTTTCTTTATTACGTTCCAAAGAGGTCCTTCACGACGACGACCATAAAATCTTAACTTTTGAGAACTGTGATCTTCACTAAATATGTAGTAAATTTTAGCAATTGCAATTCGTTGGTGAAAAGAGACGCGTTCCATTTTTAACTTCCCATAGGAAGTTATTGTAATGGGTCCGATTTATCAAATTGAAATTTTTGACATTTCTCGACGTTTCAAGGTCCTTAGAGTAGAAATAAAAGATTTTTAGAAAGATGTCTGAAGAGATATCGACTTCAAATAAATTTTGTTATACAGATAATAAGGCAGAAAGATGCAGAAAGGGCTCTGAAGACAATTGCGTGGGTGATTTTTTTACCATAGCAGTTTGAAAAAAAGGTGAAAATTTTGGTTAACCCTAAATATCTTATTAACCAAAAACGCTAGAGACTTGAATTAAATTTTATATAATATATTGTAACGTGATACCAAAAAGTATATTTTTTGAAAAATATCAATATAACGGTTTTTTTATAAATCAATAAAACTGAAAAAAAAAATTTGTCACCTCCAAAATTTTACGACTGAAATATAATTTCATCTCCAAAACAATTTTGTGCAACGAATAATAATGTTTTTGATATCTGATAAAATTTTGAGAAAAATCTAATTGACAGTTTTTTTTTTTATAAAAAATAAAAATCTAAAAAAAACATTACTCAAAGTTGGTAAAAATTGAATATCGATTCAAATATCTTTTCAAAAACTTAAAATTTAAGATTCAAGTTTATTTTATCTTATAAGAAATATTGTTTTCAACATTTTGAAAAATTTTGAGAAAAATCGAATTGACAGTTTTTTTACAAAAAATAAAAACCTAAAAAAAAATTAATAAAAGTTGGTACAAATTGATTTTCGACTCAAATATTTTTCCAAAAATTGTAGATATTGGCTTTTAACAACTTTTATCTTTCAACAAATATTTTTGTCAACATTCAATAAAACTTTGAAAAAAATTAAATTGACAGTTTTTGTGCAAAAAATTAAAAACCTAAAAAAAAATTACCAAAAGTTGGTTAAAATTGATTTTTGACTCAAATATCTTTTCAAAAATTTAAAATACTTTTTTCAAACTAATTTAATCTTATAAGAAATATTGTTTTTAATATTCGATAAAATTTTGAAAAAAATCGAATTGACAGTTTTTTTACAAAAAATAAAACTTAAAAAAAAAAAACAATACTAAAACTTCGTAAAAATTTACTTTCGACTCAAATAGCTTTTCAAAACTTAAAAATATTGGCTTGAAACTTATTTTATTTCACAGAAAATATTGTTTTCAATATTCAGTAATTTGTATATAAGAATCCAACAGTCCGTTTTTTCATTAAAAAAAATCTACAAAAAATAGTACGCAAATTTGGTAAAAATTGGTACGAGTACGACAGACGGGATGGGAAGTTATCAGTGTGGGTCGCATCCCAGCCTCTTTTTAGTAATGGTGTCATTTTAAAGCTTCAAATGTCAACAGATGACAGCTTCAAATATTTAAAATATACCTCAATAATGTTCTTTTCAAAATGAAACCCAGTTAATGCATAATATCGATTAACAGGCAAAAGGCAAATCGGAAAGGAAGATAAGAATATAATTTAAATAAAATGAAACAGACCTAAGACCACGTTTACACTTCAAATTCAAACTTGTGATTTATTTTATTATAAAGAAAATTAAATTTATAACCCATTTTCATCATTGAGGAGTGCAAACAAAATTATGAGTATTCTGGTCCAATTAGAAAACACCGCCTAAAACCGCTTAGAACTTTTATGAAACCGTCAATTCCTTCAAAATTCGATCTGACTCAATTGATTCCCTAAAAACTTAAATGCAAATGGTATGCAACAAATTGGCACTGTCAGTTTTACTGCCACCTTTTTTTTTGAAGCAAGTGTTTTCATATCGTAGGGAAGATCCTTAGACAAAGTAAAACCCTTTCATTCATTACCTGTGTACGCTGTCAATCTCAAATCTCTTTCCAATCTTCGAACCATCCTATGAATGCCCTTAGGAGTATTCTTAACTTTTTCATCTTCCTATTTATTATACTCGTATACCTAGTTCCAGCTTCAGCTCCAAGGTTTCACTCCACTTACATTGAACAACAAAAAACACCGCAGGATTATCACGAACTACTTAATTCTGAAAAGAAGAAGAAAAAAAATACGAAACTGAAAATCTAGAT
The DNA here is from genome assembly GCF_945859685.1 of Eupeodes corollae. Classification (NCBI taxonomy): domain Eukaryota; kingdom Metazoa; phylum Arthropoda; class Insecta; order Diptera; family Syrphidae; genus Eupeodes; species Eupeodes corollae. The sequence continues at coordinate 9,983,569 of NC_079148.1, read as the reverse complement.
TCAAGTGCTCTTTCACCTGGTCAGAGGAGGCTGAGGCTGGAATCTGACTCTAGTGCAATAAACTCAACTCATTCCACCTAAAAATAAAAAAATATTAAAATAAAACCTTTCAATACAGAAAGCCAGAGAAAAAGATAAAAACATGGAATTTCAGGTTAAATAAATAGATATTGAGTTTAAGGGCGGTTTAGGAGCCACGGAACGGAACAGAAACCTGGATATTCAAGCTGATGAATGAATAGATAAGAGTGCTACAAAAAAAAACATACATACCCCAATCCGCAAAAAGAATAAACTTTTAAGTATAAACAGACACAAGACTAAAAAAGAAGCAAAAGATAGTTTTCCATCTTTTAGGTCGAAGCGTTCTTTTTTATTCAAATTTGCTCAAGCTTGTAAACGATGGAAAACGGATAAAAGGGGATATACGAAAAACCGCTGTTGGTGTATTCTTCTATATTCAAATAGCTGCATATAGATAGTAGCCATAGCCATATAGTCCCATCCAATTCAGGGAGAATCTGAAGAGTTTTTTAAGGAAACTTGATTGTACATAATATTTTTGTCGAGTAAACACCCAGGTACCTAACTATAGCTTCTTTAACGTCTCATATTGAGAGATGAAACAGGATGATGAAAATGTTGTTGGTCCTTCGGCAAAGAAATATTTTATGTGTAGACACTTATGGAAGGTAGCTATCTAAAGCTCGTTGAAATAGACAAATTGTGCTTTGGGTTATGGAGAGGTTCCAAGATTCGACAGAATTTTACTGGAGAAATATTGGTTTCAAGTTAATGAATGAGATCGTAGACCATTTCATGTAGGGTTTGCCGGGATTCTCACCATACCAGAAGTGCCTTATTGATGAAAGAAAAATAACCTTGTCTTATGATGCTTCAATATAAAAAGAATGTGGATACAACCATCTGATTTTAAATATTCAGTTTAAGACTTTTAGAAGATGTTATTAATTTTAGTTAAGGGTTTTTTTAACTAATATGCTGAATGAAAAGTTTCGATTCTATGGTTGGACATTTGAGAATGTATAAAACTGGTTTGACATGTATGAGAAATTAGCTGAAGTTATTGTAAATGGCAAACATTTAATGGTGGTTCCACAAGGGGGAGGTTGTAGGTCGTAGGAATCGCGACCGTCGACTACACTTATCGTATTGTTTCGATGGATATGACCCCCCTTAAAATTTTAATTATTAAATTTGTATATATAAAAATAAAATTTGTAGTTACTGCTTTGAACTTGCTACTAAAAGCACAACTTTTAACTTTGGAATAGAACAAAATATGAAACGAAAATTCCGCGGAATCAAATCATACAATTTTGACCAATAGTCGAGGGAGGGCTCATATTAGCCAAGAAACTTATTGCATTTAAAGATATGTTAGTAACTTAATGACATTTACCTAAAATTTGACAATTTCAAGTTTTGTTTCATCACTATTTAGAATTTTAAACAATCTTTAGTATTTATTTAAATTATTTTCTGAGAGAAAGAGTAAATATTCAGATCACCAATTTGATATTGAATTGCCTTTAAATTCCTGAAAATTGTCCGCAATTTCGTCTTATTTCTTCGACTAATATTGACTATAAGGCAAGTTTTGCATTCGTAGAAACTTTCGCACTCGAGTTTTTAATCACACATGACATTGATATGGTGGAAAAGTCAAAAAAGTGGGTCCATCGATTCCGTCCGTCTGATTGTCAATCTATACTGGCCCCTAAACAGCTCAAAGCATTTCGTCGATTGACTTCAAAATTGGAAATTAAGGTTTTTAACCGATTCGCGTTAACTAAAAATAACAGCAGTCCGCATACAATTTTTTGGTAAAAAATCAAAAATTAGCATTTTTTCAAAAAAAAACCCGATTGTTTTTTTTTTTAAATTTAGCTAAAATTTGATTTCTAAATTTAGCTTCTTTTAATAAAATTTTGACATTTCTCGATGTTTCAAGGTCCCTTAAGTTGAAATAAAAGATTTTTAGAAAGTTCTCTGTCCGTACGTTCGCGACGTTTTTTCGTTGCCCATAGCTCAATCAGAAGAGATATCAACTTCAAATAAATTTTGTTATACAGATAATAAAGCAGAAAGATGCATGAAGGGCTCTCAAGTAAATTGCGGGTATGTTTTTATTACCATAGCAGTTTAAAAAAAGGAAAATTTTGGTTAACCCTAAATATCTCATGAACAAAAAACGTTAGAGACTTGAATTAAATTTTATATTATATATTGTATCGTGGTTCCAAACAAGTATATTTTTGGAAAAAAATATATCAAGTGGTTTTTTATAAATAAAAAAACTGCAAAAAAATGTGTTACCTCTAAAATTTTACTTTTAAAAATTATTTCATCTCCAAAACAATTTTGTGCACCGAAAAATAACGTTTTTAAAATCTGGTAAGATTTTGAGAAAAATCGGATTGATAGTTTTCTTACAAAAAATAAAAACCTACACAAACAAATGTATACGAATTGGTAAAAATTTGTTTTCGACTAAAAATTTATTTAACAAAACTAGATTTTCAAACTAAACTATTTCTTTATATGAAAAATGTTGTTGGTAATTTATAATTTTAAAAACTTTTAAGTAAGACAAATCGACAGACAGGATGGAAGTTATCAGTGTGGGTCGCATCCCAGCCTCTTTTTTTGTTTTTGAGTGTTCTGGAGAAAAAATCAACTGATTTCAATATTTTTTCCGCACAAGCTCTTATACTGTCCCAAAAATATTTAATGAAAAAAAATATTAGTTTTTTATTTTCAATATTCAATTTCTTGAAAATGGGTTATTATTTGTTTACGAAGTTGAAAGCTTTACTTATAGAAGTTTCAAAGGTTTTTACCTTTGATTCAAGGTCTCCTATCGATTCATTGAGATTCGGTAAGTTGCTTAGTTTGAAATTAGCAATCTGACTGAATTTCTTCCAGTCAGTTCTTTTGGTATTTCTATAAGGCGGAGGGTTTCTCGACTCGAAATTAATTTGAAAAAGAATCCACTTGTGATCCGAAAACAAATTCAAAGGGGGAACTCTCCAATTCTCCACTAATAAATTACTGTTGTTCGTTGATCACGGAACTTAGTTTAAATCTATAGTTGAAAAAGAAAATGTTAATCCTTAATCTCTAAAAATAGCATGTTGTTACTAAATGTAGAAGAAATAATGTATATTGCTACTTAAATAAATAAATAAATGAAAATTAACTTCCCCAAAGTGTATGCCGAGCATTTGCGTCGCCTCCGATCAGAAGGTTTGTCTTTTTGATGTAAGCTTCGGTTATGATTTTGCACACCTGCTCTGGAGGTGATGGTTTATGGGAAGAGTAAAAAGAGGCCAACAGCAAAGCCTGTGTATTCTTATTTTCAAATCTGACAACTGTCAGATCGGGAGTGCTAAAATTTGGACATAAGAAACCTTTTAAATGTTTCTTAGCTAAAATACAAGTTCTGAGATTGGTCTTGATCTGCGGTTTTATAAAAGAGGTCGTATTGGTTGTCTTGGAGGCCTCGCACCTTGAGGCCGTAATCTGGATGACCTTCAGCGCGTTTTTTAATTATTTTTAGCTGCAGAGCTGGGGCCCGGAAACTCGCTGGGGATCGCGACTCCGCTTATAACATCGTCATCATCGACGTTGTCATCAGCTTTGTCGGTGTCTGTTCCCCGACTCTGCAGAATTTTAATGTTAGCATTCCTTATGCCAAAACTAGACTCTCCTCACTAATCCTCAGAAGGTAAGAGGCGCTGGTCTTCTGCGGTTCTTCTGCTTTAACAACAGCCCAGTCGTGTTTGGGGACCAGCGGATTTTGCTTCTGAAGACCGCGGATCAGGTTCTGTCCGCTTGGCTTTATGCTCATGAGCGGCAACCAAATGCGAGCCTTCGGTTGTCTAGGGATGTTCTAAGCTGGGATAAGCTTGAGCTTCAAGCCCTCAAAGTCATTGCTAACCTTAGCAATGCTTTCACTAAGGAAATCCCTAGAAACCTGTCCGCTTACTTAATTACCCTATGCCCCCTGAGCATCTTGCCAGAGTCGAAACTAGGTTAGGGGCCCTCACTGTTTGTTATAGTGTATGAAAACACCATCTCAGAGAGCTTGCCCTTGATAGAGTTCCACACGTTCAGCAGACCTTTTTTGTTTGTGGAGAGCTCATCCACAACTGCTACGTGGAGGTCATCCCTGACAACTTCACTAAGAGTACGCAGTTGCGCTGCTCTAGAAGATGGTGCTTTCGCCGGTTTTGTCCGGTCGTCAAGCTTGCTCTTTTTCTGAGACGTGCAGATCTCTACCTGAGATCTGTTTTGCTTAACGGCCTTTTCTCGGCTGGCCAGACGATTGTTGTATTCATTAACAACCTTCTGGTACTTTATTTTATCTTGGGCGTCCCACTCACGAATCACTCCGGTCTCTTAATTTTTTGCAATCTTGGCAAGAATGTGAAAGGCCATTTTGAATCGGTTCCTGAGAAGAACGCCTTCTGATGGTTTTTTGGTTCCTCGAGTTGCACTGCTACTCGAGGGTTTCGGTTTTGTATACGAAAGTATACAAGTCTGTTCAAGGAGGGTTCTACGTTCGTCATGTCTATTTCGTCCATTTTGTTTAAGTTTCTTGTATGTTGGTCCCACGAGTAGGTCGGAAAAAAGAGCTCAGCCCCGGCAGAGCCGATATACCGGGGTAAGGAAGAAGAAGCTCGTTAGCGACTGGTTTGCCCCCCAGCCTTTCATTCTTCGGCACGGATTATGTAAGACGCTCACACCACCACTGAAACTAGGGACCCCGTATCTATGGTCAAATTGCATTGCTAATGCTTGCTACTATTAAGGAGTAGGAAACTTCAGCAATTCAAAATGACCTTAGCTGATCTCCATCTTGACAACGTGCAAGACAACTGTGGTGATCATTACCGGCCGGCACCCACTGGGAGGGCTTGAAACGAGGATTTTTGCCAGGCGTAAAATATTTTTCTTGTTTTTATTCATACTAACAATTAAAATGTTAAGTACTTTTATTTTCCAATATGAGGTAGAAGATGAAGGGTTTTTAACTTTTTTTATTAATCTAAGTATTTCTATTAACACAGAAATCCTCTCTTACGCCATATTTCTTATGTCTAAAGCATCTTGCACATGAGCTACGAACTGCGAACTGTGGATGTTCGGCTTCACATATTTTGACTTTTCTTTGACTTAAGCTTTTTTTCTCTTCGCAAACAGCGACGAACTGTCAATTTTGTTTTCATATTTTCCTCAGCCATGAACTCCCACACAAAAAACAAAGCAAGAGTGCTATAATTTTGAGGTTAAGTTGTGCGCGAACAATTTATTCTTTGCAGTGTGGATGGTATGTGGAACGCGAATAGAGTTTGACAGTTTGACAGCAACCACACTGCAATTCATTACTACCAAATTGTTTTTACAAAATTTGCTTGTTTTGGAGAACAAAATGCAAATTTTACTATCCTAACATTAGTGTCAATTCGCTATCATGTGCAAGGCAACATTTGAATGCGTTGCTGCATTTAAATGGGGCATATTTATAGTCATATTTTAAACCTGAGTTTATTTTAGCTGGAGTCTAAATTTAACCTAAAGGTTAGACACAGCTTCCATTCGTAAACAATTTGTCAGCTCTATTTAGTTAGAAACAGGTTTAAGGCATATTCTACTACAATTTTGAAATTTTTTTAAACCTATACAAAATGGCTTGCGGGTTAAGTAGAGATTTCGTTTTTTGTTAGTTGGTAGCATTCCAACATCCAGCAAAATATCAAATATTGACGTTTGCTTATTTAAGTCTTTTGACATTTTAATTCTTGTTTTTAAATTTTCAAATAAAATGTTTCGTATTTTAATGTACTCAATCAGTTTGTTTATTTTTGTTGTTTAATAGATTTAGAAACAGCTTCAACATAGGTTCCGTAGTTTTTATTTTTAAACTCCAGATTATCGTTTTAAAATGGGTTTAAATTGTCAAATAAATAACATAAACTGAAGTTTAATTTAGCAAAGACTAAATAAAATCTTATCAAGGAACTATGAATATGACCCTATGTCTCCGGTCTAAAGGTTCGGGACGCATTCAAAATCAATATTTTTAGTATTTTCATGGTGAGTTTAGGAAAAACGCGTTGGACAATCTCAAAATTCAATCTAGCGATCAAAACAAACAAATAAAAGAGAACTGTGAAAATAGAAAATTCCCACCTAATCTCTTTGTTTTTGTAACTCACATTTATTCATGTGTGAGTTCAGCCTAAGAATGATGGGATCGATAACAGCAACTAGGAAATAAAGGCATACAAACTTATAGATCCTTAACGCATATAAAAATTAAGTTTTAGCCATAGACACACCATATAAAGATCGGAATTTTTCGTACGTTTCACCCTTCAACACCTATTTGTTTACATTGTTGTATTTGTAATTTTGACATTACGTCCATTTTGAAATGTGTAATCCAACAACTATTCAATGCGGTGTATTTACTTGTTTTTTGACAGATGTTTTTTTAACTTCCCATAGGAAGTTATTGTAATGGGTCCGATTTGTCAAATTGAAAATTTTGAAATTTCTTGACGTTTCAAGGTCCCTAGAGTCGAAATAAAAGATTTTTAGAAAGATGTCTGTGCGTGCGTGTGTAAGTACGTTCGTACGTCCGTGCGTTCGCGACGTTTTTTTCGTCCTCCATAGCTCAAGAACCAGAAGAGATATGGACTTTAAATAAATTTTGTTATACAGATAATAAGGCAGAAAGATGCAGAAAGGGCTCTCAAGAAAATTGCGTGGGTGGTTTTTTTACCATAGCAGTTTAAAAAAAAGTGAAAATTTTGGGTAACCCTTAATATCTTACGAACCAAAAACGCTAGAGACTTGAATTAAATTTTATATAATATATTGTAACGTGATCTCGAAGAAGTATATTTTTTGAAAAAAATCTATCTAACGGTTTTTTTTTCTAAATCAAAAAAAGTGAAAAAAAAATTTGTCACCTCCTAAATTTAACGACTAACATATGATTTCATCTCTAAAACAATTTTGAACAACAGAGAATAATGTTTTAAAAATCTGATAAAATTTTGAGAAAAATCGAATTGATAGTTTTTTTTTATAAAAAATAAAAATCTAAAAAAAAACATTACTCAAAGCTCGTAAAAATTAAATATCGATTCAAATATCTTTTCAAAAACTTGAAATTCAGGCTTCAAGCTTATTTTATCTTATAAGAAATATTGTTTTCAACATTCAGTAAAATTTTGAGAAAAATCGAATTGACAGTTTTCTTACAAAAAATAAAAACCTAAAAAAAAAATTAATAAAAGTTGGTAAAAATAGATTTTCGACTCAAATATCTTTTCAAAACTTTGAGATATTGGCTTTAATTTACTTTTATCTTTCAAAAAATATTGCTGTCAACATTCAGTAAAATTTTCAACAAAATCGAATTGACAGTTTTTTTTATAAAAAATTAAAAACCGAACAAAAATTAACAAAAGTTGGTAAAAATTAAATATGGATTCAAATATCTTTTCAAAAACTTGAAAGTTAGACTTCAAATTTATTTTATCTTATAAGAAATATTGTTTTAAGCATTCTGATTTTCGACTCAAATGTCTTTTCAAAAATTGTAGATATTGGCTTTTAACTACTTTTATCTTTCAAAAAATATAATTGTTAACATTTAGTAAAATTTTGAAAAAAATCGAATTGATAGTTTTTGTACAAAAAATTGAATACCTAAAAAAAAATTTAACAAAAGTTGGTAAAAATTGATTTTCGACTCAAATATCTTTTCAAATCTATAAAATATTGGCTTCAAACTAATTTTATCTTATAGCAAATATTGTTTTCAACATTCGATAGAATTTTGAAGAAAATCGAATTGACGGTTTTTTTACAAAAAATAAAACTCTAAGAAAAAATACTAAAACTTGGTAAACATTTACTTTCGACTCAAATAGCTTTTCAAAAATTCAAAATATTGTCTTCAAACTTATTTTATCTTACAGAAAATGTTGTTTTCAATATTCAGTGATTTTTATATAAAAACCCAACAGTCCGTTATTTCATAAAAAATAAAATCTATAAAAAATAGTACGCAAATTTGGTAAAATCGAGACTAGTATACATATAGACAAACTTTTAAGCAAGACAAATCGACAGACGGGATGGGAAGTTATCAGTGTGGGTCGCATCCCAGCCTCTTTTTTTTTTTATTAATTTGCTGTGGTGAGAATTTAAGATTTTATTTTAGCTGTCAAATGACGCACGTGATGTTTTGTTTATTAGAAGGAAGCCGGATGCTAATTTTAATAGTTTTCATTTAATTCCGAGTCAGCCGATTTTTTTCCAGATAGAAAACATAACATCTAAAAAGTGATGATGGCAAACTCTATGGTTTTTTAACAATTCAGAGACACCCAGACATTGCCGACAGATTTCACTGCTATTTATAAAAATATTAAATCAAATTATGAAATGAAAAAAAAAAAAATTAATGTAGTTAAAAATTAAGAATTTCTTTTCACTTTCAATCACAAAGTCTGCTAGCTAAAGTTTCTTCTAAGTTCTTTGTTTAACCATATTTGATGACAGTTTACAGTAAAAATATTATTAAACTTTGCCGCTTCTTCCCAAAAAACGAAATAGCTAATGTCTCGGTACTCACTAAGGCATCCCCTTAAGAATTTCTCATCCTATGTGGTGAATTGACTTTAGCAGTGGTGAATTGACTTCAGCAGTGGGGAATTGATATTAGAATTAAGGGTGCGTGAAAAATGACCGCTTGTAGGCGAACCAGAATGACAAATTGAAAGCAATTCAGATGTGTATATGTACATTTAATTGTTATTCATACATGTTTCTTAGTACCTATATAAAATAGTGCCAAAAAAGAAAAAAAATACACTTGACATTTAAAATATAAAATAATATTCTATATATATTTTTTGAATCCACCCCCGAAATAATTTCCAGCGTTCGCCACTGCCTCTTAATCATAACCAAAACCATACTCAATAATTAATCAATTAGATATTGATAACCAATTTATAATCATTGAATGATGATGATGATTTCTGATGATATGGAGGATTTAAGTGTTTTGGTGGTAATCTTTTAAGCACCACAGGCATCAAGACACGTCATGTAATTGTGGTTATTTATGATTATTGAGTAACGATAATGAGTATTGTATTATAGGGGTTGAAATATGCACATTTAATTTTATTATAATAACACTATGACTTAACTTTACCCTAAAAATATTAAGCCACCTTTCAACGTGATGTGAAATTAATAGTTATAAATATTGTGCTAGAAGGACAATCGTATAGCACTGTGGTTTGTTATTGACAAAGATCGAACTTCAGCTCATCTTCAATTCAATAAAAAACAAAAATTCAGAAGGTTTCAATGGTATATCCAACGTTGTACTAAGACATTAACCGATGGAGGGCATTAAAAGACTGCAGTGGTTCATCCTCTCCCAAAAAAGGAAAAGAACAAATTGCATCCCATCAAATCTTCGGTCGATAAGTCTTTTTACAAGTATCAGCAAAGTTTTCCAGAAGAATAACAATGGGGCTCTGACTTTGTGGGCTGCGGGCAGCAAAATAATTCCGGATAACCAGTTCGGGTTCAAGGCGGCTCATGAAACAATTCATGCTGCGTCTAAACTCGTTTCTGTGTAGTTGATTCTCTTCATCATTTACACCAGCAGCGATCTGATACACTGAAAATAATACTGTTCATAAAAATTATAAAAACCGTTTATTGACTCACTTTTAATTGTCCAACAAACTTTTCATTGTCCCAATAAACTTTAATTGATTTCAGATTTCCGTAATCAACTAACTTTTTATTGGGACAAACAATCTGAGGTAATTGACTTCGAAATTTGAAAATCAATAAACTGTTTATTGTCACAACAAACAATTTACTGTCCCAACAAACAGTTCGTTGTCGCAATTAATTGATTTATTGAAATCTGAATTTCAAAATAAGAGTTGACTTTTAAAAAACCATTTATTGTCCCAAGAAACAGTTTACTGTCGCAACCAACTATTAATAGATTTTCCAAATGTAGGTAGTCTCAATTGCACACGCCGACGATCTAATTGCCCGAAACTGCCCAAAGGATTAAGGTTATTAGAATTATCTTGCAGCGTGATTTCTACAAGATTCAGCGATATTGCGACGACTGAAAACTGAAAATAAATGTCCAAAAGTTGGAGACACCTCTGTTCCGTACACCGTTGGCTAGGGCCACGAGGGATACGTGCAAGAATTGGCGCAAAATAGTTAACGTCGATTTTCACGGGCAGCGATTAACGAGCAAAAGTGTAGAGAGTTACCTCGGTATTTGGTTAGATCAGGATTTATATTTCGACAGACATATAAATGGTACTCTGAACAGGGCCAGAGGTGAGAGGATCCTTCGCTCTGACGAAACGGATGTTTTAGAGCAGTCGGCTTGACCCCAGAGTGAAGATCATTTGCTACATGGCCCTCATACGGCCGATGTTAGTTTATTGTTGTCCTGTGTGGTTCAACCTTCCCAGATGGAGAAGTTTCGGGTGTTCGAAGGACAGTTTTTATGACGTTGTACCGGCTTACATCGAACAGCAGTTTTCGACCAACAATTTGAAAGTGCACGCTTGAGCGGTTTCATTCTTCCTCTTAGACAGATGCGCTCTCATACAAGATAGATTGGGAGTTCCGCTTATCTATCTATCATACGAAGCATCGTGGATAGGCGACTCCTTCACAATCGGAAAGTTATGTCACAAGGCAGAGTACAGCTCCTTCGGTTCAGTAGGGCTGTGTCCGAATGGGACCGAATTGATAGGGTGAAGCAGGAAAACCACTTTTGGTGGCTTCAATCGGCACTTGATGATGGATAATCGGTATATTTTCCGTTTAATATTTTTAGGGCTTATTTTTAAGAAGAATAGGAGGCATGGGGGCAGAAGAAAAAAAAACTAGATTTGCTGTTGTCGGTTTCTAATTCAAGTAGCTCATAGGTAGATTAGGTAGTTTTGAGTTTTATTTTAAGGACTTAATTTTATTGTTTTAGAAAATTTAATGAAAAAAAAGATTTCGAAGTTATTTTTTTTTTATTTTCTAATAAAAAAATATATAAAATTGAATTATTATAAAATAGATCTTAGGGCCAAAAGACATTAGTTTAACTTAGAGTGTCCGTATGGGAACAGTAAGTTAGTTGTAATTTACAGTTTTATGAATTTTTGTCTAGTTAACTTCCCATGCGAAGTTATTGTAATGGGTCCGATTTGTCAAATTGACAATTTTGTCATTTATCGAAGTTTCAAGGTCCCAAGAGTCGAAATAAGAGATTTTAAGAAAGATGCATGTGCGTGCGTTCTTACGTTCGTACGTTTGCGAAGTTTTTTCCGTCGTCCATAGCTTAAGAACCAAAAGAGATATCGACTTCAAACAAATTGTTTTATACAGATAATAAGGCAGAAAGATGCAGAAAGGGCTCTCAAGAAAATTGAGTGGGTGTTTTTTTTTTTATTATAGCAGTTTAATAAAAAGGTGAACATATATTGTAATGTTATACCCCAGCAGTATATTTTTGGAAAAAATGCAATTAACGGTAATTTTTATAAAACAACAAATCTAAGAAAAGATTGTCAACTCAAAAATTTTACGAATAAAAAATGATTTCATCTCCAAAACAATTTTATGAAACAAAAAATAACGCTTTAAACACTTGGTAAAATTTTGAGAAAAATCATATTCACAGTTTTTTTTATAAAAAATAAAAACCTAAAAAAAACATTACTCAAATTTGGTAAAAATTGAATTACGACTTAAATATCTTTTCAAGAACTTCAGATTATGGCTTCAAACTTACTTTATTTTTTAAAAAATACTGTTTTCAAAATTCGGAAAAATTTAAAAAAAAATCAAATCTACAGCTTTTTTACAAAAAATAAAAATTTAAAAGAAAATTTAAAAAGAGTTGGAAAAAATTGATTTTCGACTTAAATATCTTTTCAAAAATTTGAGATGATGGCTTCCAACTAATTTAAGCTTATAAGAAATATTTTGAGAAAATCGATTCGACAAAAAATAAAAATTTTAACAAAAAAAAAATAAAATTTAAAAAAAAAATTGGTTTTCGACTTAAATATCTTTTTATAACCTTGAGATATTGGCTTTAAACTACTTTTATCTTTTAAAAAATATTGTTTAAAATAAAACTAATTGACCGTTTTTTTACAAAAAATAAAATCCTAATAGGTACTTAACGTAAAAAAAAAAATAAAATCCTAATAGGTACTTAACGTAAAACTAAAAATATTGTGTTCAAACTTTTTTTTATTTCACAGAAAATATTGATATCGATGTTCAGTATTTTTTTTTTTTCAAATTCAATACTCCGTTTTTTCAGAATAAAAGAAAATCTACAAATTTGGTAAAAATTGATTTTCGGTTCTTGATATCTCTCAAATTAATTTCATTCATCTAATTTGTTAAAATTTAAGAAATGCTACTAAAATTGGTAAAAAATTTGTTTCGACTGAAAATCTATTTAACAAAACTGGATTTCAAACTAAACTATTTCTTTATATGAAAAATATTGTTGGTAATTTTAAAATTTTTAAAAGTAACTCAACCGACAACTTTCTTAACCCAACACGAAAACCTACAAATTTTTAAGCAGGACAAATCTACAGACGGGAGGAGAAGTTATCAGAGTGGGTTGAATCCCAGCCTCTTTTAAGATAGGTTTAAGAATGACTAAGTAGAAATGAATTTAAGAAAAAGTGATAAAGGTCTTGGGTTCAATCCCTGCCTGTGCCATATAATGTTCTCTTCACGGATACTGCCTTAAGGAATTGACAATTGCCCAAGAGTAATTCTTGTCGCATGTAAAGTACTTCGATTCGTCTTTAAAACTGCAGATGCCCCCCCAATTCCTGACAAAAGTACAAGCACACAGATATGGTTGGGAGCTGTAACCTGTAAGTCACTCTAGATCTCAACAGATTGTTGCGCCACCTTATTTATTTGTGGAACAAACATCGATAAGAATTTATCTGAGAAAGTACAGAATGTCATTGGGTCAGATATAAATCCTTAAACTTCACTGTAACGAATATAACACCCAATTTTGTGGTTAGCTTATATCTTTTTTTTAAACCTTCTTCCTTTCTGACAAAACAAAAAAAAGGATGCCTTGTGTCATAAAAAGTGACAAATTGTGGTCGATTTAAAATTATTAACACGAAACATTATTGGGATTTACAACACTCATAAACCAATGCAATTGCTAGAGCGAAGCAAAGCGACGTTACCAAAACCCAACCAAACCGATATGAGGTATGAGCCTTTAGGTTTTCCTGACACTTTAATCGTCAGTCGCCTATATCCTTGTTTCACTCGTTTAATATTTCCTGAATTGAATTGAATACACACCAACGTATCCTACCGTAACTCATACATATATAGGCATACATCAAATTGTGGTTCTTTGAAAATTATTTTAAATTACACTTCTACTGGTTTTATTTCACTGATGTGAAAAGCCTTATACTACATACATACGTCTCTATCTCTTTGGTGGTGAACCGCAGAAAATTGATGATGTTAGCGGTTTTATGTTTTTGAAGATCATCATTGTCGTACGTATGTACGAGACGCACGAGTATATAAATACATAGACCTACCATCACCATCACCTACAACTTTCAACCTAAACATGAAACATCACTCATTTTGTTTTATATTTTTTATTTATTTTTTTTTCAAAAGCGGAAAACGGGTGATAATATTATAATTTATATCCTTAGGCATAGGCTTGGCATAATGATGGCAACCGGATGTTGGTGTAATTCAATGGAATTAAGGTATAATTTGAGTTCATGCGAAGTTAAAATATTGAGCAATATAATATTCATTAATTTATGTTTTTTTCCCCCCGAAAATTTGGTTGCATAAAATAAAATTTATAGAAATCGAATCTGTGTGGAAAGATATGGATATTGAAATTATAGATATACTATACACACAAACTTTAAATTCATGGTGTTTTATGGTTTTTTTCTTTAATGGTGAGTATTAAAGAAAAGTTGAAAAATCGATAGAAATCTCTTAAAAGTTTACAAAGTTTAAGCTATCTTTTGGGTTGGTATATGCATAAACATAAAATAACTTGGATAATCCTTAAACCCATTGATGAGTTTAGTTGACACGTTTTCTAAACCCCAATTAAGTACAATTTTATGATAGACCATTTAAGCTTTGGAATATGGCAATGCAGTCGCGTTTCAGTGGCGGATACTGAACCAGGTGGAGAAAAGATACTGTTCAGGAACGAAGGTGTTCAATGTTTTTCTTATAAGAGTTCGCAATGTGATTTAAAAAATAATATTTTTTTAAGAAGATTAACGGATAACTCGATAAGCATTGTACATAGACATTTTCTGTATGCTCTATGTTCTCCGTAACTGCACAAATTCCGTTTTCAAGGTATTGTGGAGCATTAAGGTGTGTAAGATCTCGGAGACCAATTGAAATAAACTCTTTGAGAACAAATATGGTTATAAAACTATAAGAATAATTGTCAAACTCTAAAAAAAAAGCCGATTTAATGAAGTGCGAAAACTGGAGAGGTATTTCCGTTTTTCCTGCAGCCCCCATAAATATCGGAGTTTTCTATTTTATTTGTTTAAATGAAACAAAAACGGTTTTGGATATCAATGAATGTCTTTTGCAGGGCCACCATAACAACGCTTGCAGAAGTTCAGACGCTGAACCCAATTTTCGACGGTTTTCAAGTTTAAATCGGCCGATACTGTTGCAATTTCACGTCGCTGGCTTTATGGCATAGACCATACATTTTACGTAGCCCCACAAAAAATAGTCTTACGCCGTCAAATCACACGACAGAGACTGCCAAGCGACTGGACCATTTCGTGAGATAACACGTTCTCCAAACAGGTCCGTCTTTACCAATTTGGGTGCCGTGGGCACTTTTCGAAAATGGGGCCCCTGTATGATTATATAAGAATGTTATGTTGTGTAATAAAGGTATATAGAAAAAATCACATTATTTTGAATTGATTTTTATTCTTTTAATTTTTTAAATAAATACTTTTTTAGAGAGAAGGAATGTTTCCCACTGCAATCGGTCATTTAAAAAATTCTTAGTGCAATTTCAACTCTAAAAAGTTGTCAGTTTTTTCATTTTCGTGTCCATAATTTCCAAGTAGTCTTTTAAATTCAGGCATTCAGCTTGTAGTTCATCTCCGTTCACATCTTCGGTGTAAAATTTAGCAAATATAAGTCTTCTGAATTAAGATTTTTTAATCGACAAAAAAAGTAATAACGTTGGCCAATCTTCTTATACAAACCTAGTCGCTGTTTCAAATGAGCGCTTAGTGTGTCGAAAATGGGAAGAAAGGTTTCAATTTTAAATCTTCATTTCCCAGTCCGTATTACTGAGGGTCCGGGTTTTTTTGTCTGCCTGATGCATCAAAGTTATTAAAACTGTCCCTGAGCCCAATTATAAATTTATCTATTATACTCAGCAAAATTTATTGCAACATCCAGGGTAATATTTTGTTTTTTTTTTTTTTAAATTTTTTGCAAAGACTAAGTGCTTCCTATCTGGCCTCTCGTACCTGCCCTAAATCGTTTGCGATAGACATCAAAGCTTCTTCAATTTCTTGATGATCTTTATATAAGGCACTTAGAGCATCAGCTCGCTCCAACCATCTTGTTTGAGAACGACTTTTTAAAACTTTTTTTTTACCTAAATGAGCAGTCAACTGCACATGGTACAAAATTGTCAAATTTAAATTTCTCTTTTATTCTTGCCTGCAGACTAGAAAACCTTCCTGACATATTTGCCGCGTTGTCGTAGCTTTGGCTTCCGCAATCTGTTATCAAAATGTCATGATCCTCCAAAAACTTCAGTATGGTTTCCGCTAAATAATCAGATATATGTTCGTTAATTGGAATAAAGTCCAACATAAATAAACTCTTCAACAGGCTTGTGATCCTTTACGTAACGAATAATAAATGTTAGTTGATCAACACGAGACAGATCGGTTGTACTATCAACGCTAATTGATAAATATTTTGCCATTTTTACTTCTTTTACAATAGTCTGTCTTTCCATGACATGAATAAATTCATTAAAGATATTTGCTGAAAGATAACACGCATGACCACTTCCTGGATTTCCAAATTTGCTTAAATGATCTGCGAGAAACGCGTCAAACTCGCTAAGCAACTCAATGCATCCCAAATAATTCCCTTTATTGGAAGATCCGAGGATCTTAAAGTCACCACGAAATGGAAGCCCTCTCGAAGCTAAAAACTTTACAACACATTTCTCCAGTAACTTACTTCATTTTAATGTTTTGACATTAATTCAGTATCTACTCTATCTGTCACTTATGTTTTTGCTATGTAGGTCATCATAGATTGTCTATGGGCAGAACTGCTTTCATGTGAAATAATTATTTGATTGGCGTGCTTTAATTTGAACATAATTTCGCAGGGAATGTGTTTTAAACTGTTGAGCAAAGGTTGTTGTTTAGCAGAGAAAGTACGAATTCTGATTATTCTTATTTATTTATTCGTATTTTTTTTCTCGAAAAAAGACCAATAGAGGTTTAGTGATTTTTCAGCAATTTGTTGGTCCCTGGTAATTTTGGGGCCCTGGGTCTGTCTCCAAACTCGATTTTCAATAAATTGATTGTGACATTTGCTGTGTAGCTTGTGGCGCCGCAGCACAGTGCGTCGATCAATGGAAAAAATCAAAAAATTAGTCTAACTAAACATGATTATAATACACGCAAAAGTCATGGTAAAGTCACTAATAAGTGTAACTTTTTTTTAAGATAATATTTTCCCCCTCGCTGCCTGCCCACCCCAAACATGAGCTTAGTTGATTATTCAAATCTAGAACGTTTTCACTGGTTCTTGAAGCCTTGGCCTGCATAGTAAAATAATTATCTAAATAAACCGGTTTTCAGTCAGATCTTATCCACTAAGGTAAGTACAAGTTATTTGTTTTTTTTTACTGTTACTTTTCGACAAATTTTTTACAGATTTTACTAAGTCTAACACACTAAGTCTAGCTGCACAAAAATTATCTGCGCCAACTTGCGCTTTTTTTTTAAACGCCATTTACTCCCCTGTTTATTTAAAGGATATTTACCAATAGGGAGCTTTTTCAGCAATGGTCAACCCATTCTACCAACAGATTTGCTGCTGTTCTAGAGTTTATTAAAAAAAAAGGAATTGAGGATGCAAGAAATGAAGCCAATTTAAGATGACATGTTTTTACATTTTGTTCAAACATAAAAAAAAGGTGGCAAAAGTGCAGTAGGAAGCTTGATCGTTTTCTAGAATGGAACAGGGACTGGCTCAATCTAGTGCACTCTTTTCCGGACAGCATTTCTCACATGAAATTTAATAACCAAAATCTAAAAAATAAACGTGGAAGGCCGATAAAACCCTTTGACGAGTGTTGCAAAAAAACTAAGAAGCAGAGAGTGGAAGAGCTGGTGAAGACAAGATCTTTTGACGAACTAAGGTTTGCATCAACACAAGCAGCCACAAATTCATCGTCTTCAAGGTCCATAGTGGAAGAAAATAAGATTTTTTCATCCGAAGAAGCTTTGACACTATACCTTGACCTGGATTTAAATGAACGAAGCTACCAAGCTTTGAGAAACGCTGTAAACACTCTACACAAAGATTGTTTTCCAATCATCTACGCAGGATAAAACAAGGTATGTTGCCAAAATCAATTGTGAATGAAAAATCTGCTGAGGTGGATTTTGAAGATGTTATGGCTAAAACCGTTGAAAGCATATCAAAATCTGTTATTATCAGAAAAGACACAACAGCCAGATTGGTCTGCAAGTGGGGCATTGACGGAAGTGGTAGCCACAGTGTCTATAAAATTAGATTTGATAATGCAGACAATTCGGACGAATATTTATTCTTGGTCGCATTTGTTCCCTTAAAATTAATTGACATCTATTCGGGAGAATCTCTTTGGATAAATAATCGACCTGGATCTATTTTGTATTGTAGTCCCCTTAAGTTTTTGTTTCGTAAAGAGTGTCTTGAGCTGGAGAAAGAAGAGGAGGCTAACATGCAAGCGGAAATAAACCAACTTGGTGCAACTACTGTGTGTGTAGCTGGGCATAGCTTCAGAGTTTCATTCGAATTTCACTTAACCATGGTTGATGGAAGTGTGTGTAATGTGCTGTCGGAAACCAACTCTTCTTCAAAATGCTACATCTGTGGTGTATTACCCAGCGAAATGAACACAGTCAAGTGCTACGAGAAAAGTCCTAAGGAAGACAACTATCGGTTTGGCTTATCCACTCTTCATCTTTGGATAAGAACATTTGAATGCATGTTACACATTGCATATTGATTAAATTTTAAAAAATGGCGAGTTCAAGGAGAAGAAAATAAAACTGTGTTGAAAGAGGAAAAAAACGAATCCAGTCAGAATTTAAGGCGAAAATGGGTTTAAATGGGGACCGTCCTAGGCAAGGTTTTGGTTCATCCAATGATGGCAATACTGCCAGAACTTTTTTTTCTGACCCTAAACAAAGTTCTGAAATAACAAAAATAAATCATATATTGATTGAAAGATTTTCAATAATCTTACGTGTTATTTCATCGGGTGCTGAAATCGACCTTGAAAAATTTGATTTGTTACTCTGTAAAACTAAGAACCTTTACTTAGAATTGTATGGTTGGTATTACATGCCCTGTACACTACACAAGCTTTTCTTTCATGGGATTGAAATTATGGAAAGTTTTAAAATACCAATTGGAAAAATGTCTGAGGAAGCACTAGAGGGCTTATACCAGACTTTTCGTTGCATTAGGCTCTGTCATGCAAGAAAGTCCTCGAGGTCGAACAACATACAAGATGTTATAAATTATATGTTGTTAATATCTGATCCCCTTGTTTCATTATAAAGAAAAATCGTGCGCAAACAAAGACATTTTGATGCAAATGTAAAAAACTTCCTTATTTTTAGTGAAGAACATGATTGTTCTTGTGATGATTAAGAATATTTTATTTTAAGTTTTATTTTTTAATTTTAAATTCAAGTGTAGAAAAATCTTTTCTTTTATATTCCCTAAGCTTACAAACAAATTTGAAAACTATATTTTTACTTTATTACTTTCTGTAAACTTTATTTTTTGTTTTAATAAATAATAAACATAAAAAAAAACTTAATCTGAGCTTTGATTGTTTTCCTTACTTTCTATTGACTCGACGCACTGTGCGCCGGCCGCCATCCTATTTGAACCACATATCCTCCAAGTCTATATCATCCAATTGGGCCCAAAAATATTCGGTTATCATTGAACGGTAGCGATCCCCATGTACAGTAACTTGCCGGTCTAAATCATGACGGAAGAAGTACAGTGCAATGATGCCGCCCATAAACAATACCAAACCGTAATTTCTTTGGGATGCAATGATAACTCATGGAGTACTGCTGCCTGACCAATACCACATATTTTTTTTATTGACAGCCAAAAATGGGCCTCTTCGCTGAAGATAATTTTTCAATGAAAATCCGAATCATTTTCATTGTCTCATGCCAATTCACGAACATACGACGCTTCTGGTGGCCAAGCGACTTCAGTTCTTGCATCAGTTTAATCTTGTAAGGATGTACGTTAAGAACTTTTCGCGAAATTCGCCACAACAACTTTAGAACGACGCGACGTGTGATAGACACATTTGGGCTTTCTGCAAACTGAAGCCTCAGCGGCAGCAATATTTTGGACACTACGGGCACGTCAAGAAATATGGCGTCGTTTGCTGTCCCTGTCGCCCTACTTTTGTAGCGTAACTCTAGAAGTGGAGAATATAGAACGAGTATGAGAACACTTCCAAGCAAGGTTTGGCATTAAACAAGCAGGGTTTCGCACTGGATCCTCCTGAATTGATCACATCAAAACCTTGCAGATCATCATGAAACACTAGCTTGAATATTTGTTACCACTTTACTTTCTGTTAAAGATTTTTAGAAGGCTTTCAACAGGGAGTTTTTCTGGCTTGCTTGGCAGAGGAGAGGTTTTCCAGGCAAGCTCATCTCTTTTGTCAAAGTGACTTATGATGGGTCTACACGGGGAAAAGTTTCTTAGAGTAGTTTGAAGCCCAAAGTGGTGTCAGGCAGGACTGCATATTGTCACCAATTCTTTTCCTAGTGATGTTCTACAGGTCACCTTGATAAAACATAGGGAAATAATGGGTCTTCATCAAATGGCAGCAAGGCTACAGAGAGAAACAGAAAATGTGGCACTAAGATCAACACGTAAAATACTAAGATTCCTCAAAACCTCCCACACATCTAGTAGAAAAAGTAGAGAGCTATCAGTATCTTGGAAGTATGGTCTCTACAGAAGACGGGTGATCACTAATAGTATCAGGAAATCTAATACTGCTTTACAGACGGTGTTCAATTTTTGGGGGATTAACTCTCTCAGTTTGAAGAAAAGCCCCCCTAACGTCTAATAGCACTGTTGTACAGTTTCAGCACCTGGAAAATAACAGTACTGACAGGTCTGGTATTGCAGTGGAATCCATTCACTCACAAAGGCAGAAGAGACAGTAGACCCAACCCACACACACTACGAGAAACTGGTCAAACTCGCTAAGCAGCTCAATGCAGCCCAAATAATTCCCGTTATTGGAGATCCGAGGATCTCATTGTCACCTCCATATGTACCTTATAGCTCAGAGGACCTATGTAAGTAAATACTGGCTAAAGTAGCAATTTTCTTAGTTGCTATTGAACAACTCACATGGTTTTGTTTCTTCATATCGAAAATTTGTTGCAACAGCTCAAATTTTATAACCAGCTTCACTAGGTAGAAATTTCGATCTCAAGCCAACCTAGCCTGAGATCCAATTAGCGCTGTAGTGCGCCGTTTTGACACCAAAAACTCGTTTGACCTTTTATTGAAAAGGATAGATTTATAGAGAAGCTTCATAGCGATTATGTTAGAGCCAGCTCTAACCAGCTTCACTACTTTCGGCTGAGAAGGTGTTTCACTACCGACACATAGGTTTTGAGAGCTTTTTAAAATGTTCACGATTTTAAAGTGCATTTTAATTATTTTAATCTGTTCTTGAAATGACACTAATTCAATAATTAGTAATGGAGTAGTTTTTTATTCTCAAATGTCAAAAGAAGACAGCTTTAAAAGTAACAAATGTTTTAAAAGAATACTTTTCAAAATGAAACCTCTTATTCGGAAGTAATAGATTTGATATTAATTAAATAAATTAGGTGGAGCAATAGTCCATAAAGAACCAGGGCCTAGTGACTTACAACTCTCAAATATTCCTGTGTGAGAGTAATGTTGTCAGAGATGGAAGGAACCTAGAGTTTATATGCCGAATCCGAACGGCTAATTTGAGAAATCACATTTCGTGAGAAGAATTACTCTTGGAGGATTTGTAAGTTACTCACAACAGGCAGTAACCTGAAAAAAGTTAATTGGCACAGGCAAGGATTTAACGCAAGACTAATTAAATTAGTATAATTGCAATATTAAAGAGGATGTTTTGGATCAATCCACCATGTTTCTAGGTACGTGAGATAGAATGTGTTCCCAGACTTTGACTTTTCTTAAAACTTTAGTCCCTAGCTCTTCAATTAAATGCACAAATTATTCAGATTTACATCACAACCAAGTGGTTTGCCACATGTGGTTTTATTTTTTTGTTAATTACCCAATCTTCACTACCTGACAAAAATAAACCAAATTGTTTTACTTCATCCCTTCCTTCGCTTTGTTAGGATATTTTCTAAGTTCCAAAGGTTTTTTGACACTTTATATTTTTTTTAGTTTGTTAGCTCTAAATTCTATGTTTCTGTTGAATTATAAACTTTCCTTACCTAAATAAAGCTTATAGCTTAAATTTGTATTTCGGATTTAAGTTGAATACACAAATTAGTAAAATTTTCCCCACTTGCTACTGGTTTGTGGTTTGTCACCTCATTCCACTTATGTTTTTTTTTTTATCGCCCTTTCTTCTTCTTCCATTTTAAACCTCAAGTATTAATTTTGTTGTGAATGTCCCTCTATGCCATTAGTTTCTCACCACGTGCCATCCCTTTTTTTCTAATCTGTAAATTTAATAGCCTATGGCAACTAATGAAAAAAATAAAGCTTATAGTTTCAAATTCCGCCTTCCCACACCATCAATTTTCTCAGGGCACTTCAACTGAATGAGATGAAAGATTTCAACAATTGAAAACGCACATAAGCTTCTCTATGCCCCTATTTGAATCCTTATAATACCAACAGATTGAATTTTTAGCATTCCCCAGTCTCTCCATCTCCACCCTCACGTCAATTGCAATTGTTGCCAAATTGGTGCTGTTGCATTGTTTTAAACTTTTTTGTGTCGAATTTCTATGCTAAACTTGTTGATACACCTACGTTTCCGTTCGTTCATTCATATCATAGCCTTTAAGCAAGCAAAAGGACTCTTGATACTCACTTGTGTGCCTGCTCCTTCTGAAAAACCACTTGACAGCGATTGAATCTGAATGTTGACAAAAGCGTGTAGGTATAGTCTGACGTTTGGCACAGTTTCGTTCAACGTATTTTTGTTGAAATTTTACTCGTTTTCACTTTGAAGAGTGCAGGATTCTTTTTGAGGAGCATCACTCAGCCTCTATGTCGAAGTCCTACACTCGTATATCCTATGCAATGGATAACACATAAATAAATCTACCTGAAGTCGTTGAGCTGTCAATGTTGACACTTAAGCTTCAGAGTAATGAAAAATTCAAGTAGATTCAACTTTTGAGAGTGCAAAATGGATGCAAATGCACCCTTAACAAGATTCGCTTCCATATATTGACGATATTTAATAACAAATCTCTCAAATTCGTTCAACTTTTGGCCTACATACGACTAGATCCATCTTCTTCTTTAGGTCGTTTTTCTTCTTGTTCCTGTTAAGTTGTTATGATGTTGTGTTTCTATTTTGAGCTTTTATAAGGTATTATATTTATGTATGTTCAAATGATGTGCATATAAAGTAAAGACCCAGGGTTTATAATCTTGTATTTCACAATACCAAGCTATAAGTTGGATGCACTTAAGTAAGCTTCATGTTACCCAGGAAGTAACATGAGTAGGTATTGAAAAGAAGACTTATACAATATTCTGATGATGGAGTAATCCCATATGAAATAAGCTTCAGGTGGTGTATTCTTAGAGAAAGAGAGAAATTTATAAGCAATGGAAAAGACTTATATCAGTTTGAAGTCCATATATACCTACCATTAAATTTGTTAAGATATGTATATGGAAGGATTTTCATCTTGAAATAAGAAACCCTTTATATTATTTTTGAGACCACAAATTACCACTTTGCTTGTTGTGTAATTCAAAATGGTACTTCACCGGGTTTTATCCTTAGGTTAAAATAATTAAAGGATTACCAGCTTTTTCAAAGGTTTTGAATTTTCTATCTAAACCTATTTAAGTCTTTTTACATCTAAAAACGAGCAGATTATAAAGTTTTACTGTTTTCCATAGAAGCTTTTTTTTCATGAAGATGGTTTAAGAACAAATCAGGGTTAAGGATTTTTTTTGATTTCAAGTTGTGGCTTACTTTTTAAAGAGATGTATTATTTGAAAATTTTTAAATTCCAAGTTAAGTAGTTTGGTCAGATTTTTTTTTTTTGTCACAATATTCGAACTTTTTTGTTCCTCTGCGACCTTAGTATAGTTGTGTAATAAATTATTCCCTTGAACATTGGTACCCTTGAGCAACTCAAAGCTTTTCAAAGTGTTCCAAAAATAAATTTTTAAAATAGAGCATCAAATTTGTTCTACTTATCCGCTTTAAGTACTTGAACTCAAGAATTAGATCAGATACAGAAGAGATTATATGCTTTTTTCATGATAAGTAGTTTATCTTATTTGAAATGATGTGGAAGTACTCTTGGGCGTATACATACTTTTTTGTTTCATTGAAATTGAATGGTGTTTTTCAATTTTTGTTCGTCTGAAAAAATTCAATGGCAAATTCCTTTTTTTTATCTCGTATGTAATGAGTTCCAATTGCGTATGCAGTTAAAGTTTTGTTGTGAATTTCGGTATTCCTCAAGGTAGACATTTCTGGCCAGTTCTTTTTATTTTATTTATAAATAATATTTTTCTAAATCAAGGTATGCAACAAAATATCAATAGAATTCGGGGGTGTTTCGTATAAACAGGGGTTGGTTAAGAGAAACAGCGCTTTAGAGGCATTATTTATAATTGTTGAAGACCCTCTGACTAAAAAAATGCCAAAAGCTTTCAAAAACTTTGAAATGAGGACATTGCTCGCTAATTTTTTTTTGGCATGGAAGGAACTGATATCCGTGGCAAGAAGGTTAGTGCGTTGGACTGTTATACCAGAGGTCTTGAGTTCGATACGTGCCTGTGTCATCTTAAGTTTTTTTTCACGGTAGTGAAGATTAATTCTTGTCATAATTCTTGTCTGCTTTAAACTGTAGGTCCCTTCCATTCCTGACAACATTGCCCGCATACGGGCATGGTTGAGAGTTGTAAGTCACTAGGCCCTTTTTCTCAAGGAACTGTTGTGTCACCTATTTTTTTGTTTTCAAACAACTGCTAACAAGAGAAGGGGTGAAAAGCGATTGCTTGGAAGAAGGAATATATATCATGAGTATGTTGAATGTAAGTCGAAGAAATACTGGGATGTTTAAGCAGGAAACAGGTGTGGAACTTCTAAACCTTTGAGTAAAAGTAAAAACATCAGGATTTAACTGCCAGCTTCAAGCCTGGGGATTAAAGGAAGAAAAGAAATATCGTTCTTGATTATGGTAAAAATCTTTGCAAATTTTTCAACCATCTGCTAAACGGTGACGCAGTCCAGGATCCCGCCAACGACCTAACTCAACAAATCTATCCGGTTGGTGATAATTAGAAGTTCCATCGACCCAGACAAAATTAGATCAAGATCTCCATCAACATTCTGAAGTCGTAAAAAGCCGCCGGTGATGGTAGGCTACAGGCGGACCATTTAAGTAAGGAGATTATACCAACTTACAGCCAGCATTTGTTTCGCCGTTCTATAAAAAAGTGATCGCCTTTTCTCCTGCAACAGAGGTATTAGCCTTTTAAACATTGCATACAAGTTCCTGTAAAGTGTACTATGGAACCGCCAGAAGCCATTTACTGACGAATTGTTGAAACTTAACAGTGTGGCTTAAGGCCTACAAACTATCATCGATTATATCTTCAATTTAAGGCAAATCTTGGAGAAGACCAAGGAATACAAGAGCCATGAATTTTTAACTTCCCATAGGAAGTTATTGTAATGGGTCCGATTTGTCAAATTGAAAATTTTGACATTTCTCGACGTTTACGACTAAAATATGATTTCATCTTCAATACAATTCTGTCCAAAATAAAAATCTGAAAAAAAACATTACTCCAAGTTGGTAAAAATTGATTTTCGACTCAAATATCTTTTCAAAATTTGAAATATTGGCTTCAAACTAATTTGACTTATAAGAAGTATTGTTTTCAACATTCGATAAAATTAAAAAAAAATCGAATTGACAGTTGTTTTACAAAAAATAAAACTCTAAAAAAGAACAATACTAAAACTTGGTAAAAATTTACTTTCGACTCAAATAGCTTTTCAAGAATTAAAAATCTGGCTTCAAACTTATTTTATTTCACAGAAAATATTGTTTTCGATATTCAGTTATTTTTATATAAAAATCCAACAGTCCGTTTTTTCTCAAAAAATAAAATCTATAAAAATTAGTACGCAAATTTGGTAGAAATTGATACGAGCACATATAGACAAACTTTCAAGCAAGACAAATCGACAGACGGGATGGGAAGTTATCAGTGTGGGTCCCATCCCAGCCTATTTTTTTTCATCAATTCCAAAGCCATCTATGACAGTGACAATAGGGATGAGCTATACCATGGTATGTCGAATGTTGGTATTTTTGCCAATATGAAACGCCTTATCAGAATGATGTTAGAGAAAGGTTGCTGCTTTATCAACATATCAAAGCGACTAGGCGACTAGATGTTGAAAATATATTGCTGGTGGGAGACTTAAACGCAAGAATAGGGATTGAAGAAGGGGTTGATAATGCCAGACTCGGAAAAGCAAGAAATTCAAAAGACGCAATTAAGAATGCCAGAGGAATTCAATTGCTTGGACTTTGCAATACTTTCGGCCTCCGTGTAATGAACGGTGTAAGTGATGGTGATAAATTGTGTGAATTTACATTCGTGGGAAATCTAGGAAGTTCGGTCATTGACTACAGTTTGTAAGGTGTTGACTGGAGAACAATTGTTAAAAATCTGGAAATAGAAAGGAAACCGTTTTCAGACCACATGCCTCTTTATATATCCTTTACTAACGGGGAACAAAAAACTTAAACCAATGTACAAATGCAACTGATTCCCAAACTACGCTGGGCAAACGAATCTGTATCCAACTATAGAGCACGTTTAGATGCACTTCTGATGATGGAACGATACGACGAAAGCCTGAACAAAATTGAAAAAAGCATTAAAGGAGCATACCATATACCGAAAGACTGAATATAGAGAAACTTGGTTTGAAGAAACTTGGTTACTTACGCTTGGCTGAAGGCATATCGGAAGTATAATACACATTTTTCAAAAGACCTTGACATGGAGTATAATCAGAATTATAAACTTTTCCTCCGAAAAAAGAAAAATCCCAAAGAAGCCCAAGCACATCACCTTTGCAAAGTGTAATAAGTCATTTGAGTTTTGAAACCTATTCCAAAAACTTAATTGAACAAAATTACTACTGGCCCGGATATTAATTGACTATATACATATTTCGAGCAATTGTTAAAAACAGATGCGCCAAATAAGTTTTTGAGTCAGTAATCAAACCTGGCTTCAAAAATATTTTTTTATATGCACCAATTTTAAAAGAAGAAGTTTTTATATCGATAAACAACCAAAAGGATCGAAAGGCTGTGGGCTCAGATGGAACACCCGCAGAATTCTACAGATTAACAGTATTTAACCAGATCCTTGTGGAAGGAACCATCTCAAATCAGTTCAGTGGTGCCTTAATTTTCCCAATCCACAAGAAGGGAAGCACTGAAGTTCCGGAAAACTACAGAGGTATCTTGTTTTTGAACTCGTCATATAAGATATTAAAATCGATTCTACTCAGTCTTTTAAATGGAACATTGTAAAAATCGGCTAAGTGAGTTCCAAGCTGGCTTCAGATCGGGATACTCCACCGTCAATCACATTTTTGTAATCCGTTCGATTGCTGACTCGTTTCTATCGAGAAATAAGAAACTATTTTCATTTTTCGTTGATTTAAATATTGATTTCGACACCGTGTCATACGAATGTCGCTTAAGTTCGGTACAGTATTGCAAAATTTATACAAGACTACCAAAGCATTTGAGTGGAATGGCCAATGCTTATCAGAATGGTTCCAAACATAATCAGGAGTGAGACAGGGCTGTGCACTCAGTCCAAGCTTGTTTGCACTCTTCATTGATGATATAGTCGAAGCATTACCAACAGAAAACGAGTACGCAGGCGTTACCATTAAAGCTCTTCTTTTCGCTGACAACATTGTTCTGCTCGCTTATACTCCACAGTCCCTTCAGCTAATGATAAATAAGCTTGCTGAATATTGTAAAAGGTGGAACCTAGTAGCAAATTTAAATAAATCCAAAGTGTTGGTTTTTAAGAATTGTGGTGGAAGATCGGGTGAAAGTGAACAATGGCAATTTAATGTTGAAAGAGTAGAGTTGGTGAAAGAATTCAATTATCTCGGAGCCTGCTTTAGTAAGAACTTGAGCATGGAAAAAAATCTCACTGATAAACTTGTTATGGCAAAAACAGCTATAACCGTAGCATAGAAGCAATGCATTAATAATAAGGAAATTACGCACACCAGTTAATTCAGGGTCTTTGAAGCTGTATCGGAATCAGTTATGTTTTATGCGGTGCAAGCTTTGGGGATCGGAAATATGAACAAGTGAAAAACTGCTAAGATTTTACATAAAATGGATTTTCCACCTTCTTTCGAGTACGCCAAACTGCATGATCATGCTGGAAACGGGTTTATCGTCTTTATATAGAAATAATCTCAAGCTGCAGGCCGATAACATCCTCAAAATTCTGGATATGCCAGGTTGTCGTCTCCCAAAGAAAGTAGTTCTTCAAACAATCCAATTCCGAAGTGGATGGTTTAAAGACTGCATTGAACTAGCCGAGCAGGAGGATGTTGACCTAAACTATAGTAACCTTGCATCTTGAAAGCCAACTTTATATCGCTTAATAGCTTGTCTGGATGAAGCCTCAAAAACAATACACGGAGAAAGCCAAAAGCTGACTGCACCGCATGATTTATAAGTAGACCAGACTACGATCTCAGCGAAAGAAACTACTTATACGATAAATATAAAATCGAAAAAATTTCGTGGATGTTTCGGCTAAGAGGAGAACTCCATAGTCTGAACTACATTCCTCACCGTGAGGACTTACCGATTTTATGCAACTTAAAGGAGCGCCAGGATGTTTTTCATTTTGTTGGACGATGTGCGATATTGAGAGATATAAGAAGACTTATCTAAGGCAGTTCCTTTCTTTCAAATACTGGTATCACAAGCCTTCTACAGGAAATGGATGTCACAAAACTATATGCATATTGCAAAACAACGCTTGAATATAGACATCAAATTTTAAATGAAGCGTTTTAATCCTAAACTAACCTTTCTTTTTTTTTAAAATTTATATAAAGCTATACTTTTAGTTGTCAATCAGGCAGGTGGCAATTCCATGCTTCATATTGATTGTATTAACCAAATTATTGTTAGAATTGTATGTTGAAATAAAATCAAAATCTAATTATGGCCTTCCTCATTAGCAGTTCTTCACTCACATAAAGACACCAATAACATTTCAGGTTAACTTATGACCAATACCTTGATTTGTAAGAATTGAAACACTTTTTCGAATTAAAAAAATAGGTTTGAAGTTTTTTTTTTAGATTCTGGTAAGCTGCAATTTTCTTGAAATACCAACATCAAATTATTTTCTACTCTCCGTAATTTCTAAAAATACTTCAACATCATTAGTAAGTTTATTTCCTAAACAATAGAATATCTTATTAACTATTAATACCCTTTATACTTTTAAGGAAAATAGGACAGGTTCGCTTTTGTTAACTCAGCTCTTCAACTATGTTAAAAAACTCCTTAAACATTGGATTTTTCAGTCACTCTATTCTGCGAAAACAAAGGCTGTTAAAAAAACAACTTTAACTACTATTAAAAAAGAGAAATAGTGAAAAAATAACTCGAAAACAACGGGGGTTAACCCACAAAAACTATTTGAGATTTCTGAAAATAAAATAAAACGAAAAACGAACAAAATAAATACAAAAAAATTCAATCTGAAACAATCCATCATTCACCCTTAAGCACCATCAACCCATATTTTCAGTTCAGTTTCAGTTTTAGAGTTTTGTGTGTGTACCAATGTACCAACTATGTTTATATACACTTTTGTGTTCCCGTTTTTATTCCAGTAGAGTACAGTTACAGGATACAAATAAAAAAACGCAACAAGGACCAAAAAGAAAACCACTGTTCTGTATGGGAATAAACTATAAAAATGGATGTAACTGACCTAGATAGGTTTTATTTTTTTTTAGTTTTTTAAAAAAGTTCTCCTTCACAGCTTTTTTTCGAAGCGAAGAATATTTTTAAATTTATTCACTGAATGACCCATATCTTTCTCTTTCTGTGTATTTGTACTGAAAAGAGAGAATATGAAATGGGAATAAATTAGAAAGGATTTGATATATTTTTCCAAACGGAAAAACTTATTTTAAGTTGTTTATATACTTTGAGGACTTGGAAATAAAAATTCAAAAACTAAACTTAAATGTACCTCCATAATTTTTATGTTTTTAAAGTTGTTTTTGAATGAAATTACATTTTAGTCACAACATTAGACCGCACTCCATCACTCAAGACAGAAATAATGGATTTCGAATAAGGAACGTGTCCTGTCCCAAACGATTCCTTTTTTTGTTTTTACAAATCGAATAAAATTTAGTTCTTTATTTTATTTGGTGTCGCTTCCAATGTCCTTTGTGTCTAACTGAATTGTTCATTGTCTCGGAGGTATGTTGTCCTCCTACATTGTTCAGAAGTGGAAAAAGTAGAAAACAAAAAAATATAAATAAAAGAATTGAAAAGCTGACCCAAATAATTTTCAAAAAGCATTGTTGATGACCACTTTGACCCGATTCGATATGGTAAATGGTATATTTGCTGTTCATTTATCATCCTTTGTATGGCTAAGTACAATCCTTGTTTGGAATGCGACATATCATTTAAGTTGAAATGTTATATCATGGTTAAGGACAATATGGTTTTGTAAATACCCATCAGCTACGATGAATGTATTGCTTATGCGGGTATTGAAATCGAAATCTAATGGAATTTGGATTTTTGTCTTTAGTTAATGGAAGGTGAAGGTTTTCGTATCAGTAATTTTAATTTAACAGCATTAATGTGCAAATAGTTTAAGTTAATTTTGAATTGAATTAAAAGTCATATTTAAATGCTCTTAACTTTTTAATCTAACAATTAGAAACGAGGATGTAAAACTGCGATAAAAACAATTGTGATGGTTGCTGAAAAAATCAAAAACGCCTATTTGGATGCGCTTTTTTAATTGAAGCCAAATTAGGCAATATATCTTGATGTATGTATTGGATGTTCAAATGGTTGACTTGTGCATTCAGGAGGACACAAGCGTCACCTCCTCGTGGTGCACATCGGGTGCCTAGTACCTCAACATTAGCTTGGGTTCCAACCCTAGTGGAAAGTTGTTGGGGTCAGGAACAAAAGAGGGGGGGGGGGGAGGTGTTTCCACTAAGGCACCTCTCCTTATCCAGACGGCAGCGGAGGAATTCCCGAGATGGAATCAACGGTGGTGTCTACAGTTCCAGTAAGGTTGAACTACTTAGTGAACACCTTATAGGGCTTCTTCGCCTTATTCGGAGCCCAGGCCCATAAGGAGCGGTTATTTCCGGCTCCCCATCCTTGCAGTTATACTTAGGATCTGGACCTCCAAGTTGGGGAATGTACCGTCGGGGTGACTTTCTGGCCACGTAGAATCTTTAATAGTTGCGAAGCACCAACAAGCCTCGGATACGGACAGATTTACTGTTGACAACCAACGCAAACGAATTAAGGACAACGGACTTCGGATATGTACGTGGAATGTAAGGTCCTTAACAGACCACGTGCGGCCGAAGAATAAGTGGAGGCCCTAGACCGCTATAAAGCAGACATCACAGCTATCCATGAAATACGATGGGATGGGCCGGGCAAAAAGAGGATGAAAAACTGCGATATTTACTATGGTGACTGCTAACACGAAAACCAACAGCGCTTATTTGGATGCGGCTTCGTCATTGGAGCCAGACTTAGACAAGAAGTCTTGTGCATCAATGAGTGCCTCATGACCATATGCATCAAGGCTAAATACGGCAACATTAGCCTGATATGCCCGCACGTCTCACAGAAGAGAAGACGACAAAACCAAAGATATGTTCTTCAAACTCTTAGACAAAACATATGAGCAGTATCCTAGCTACGACATTAAAATAGTCCTGGGCGATTTTAATGCCAAGCTAGGAAGGAAAGACATCTTTGGTGGAATTATCGGGAAGAACAGCCTGTACGACAACACTTCCGACAACGGATTCAGGCTAAAAGATTTTTCTGAGGGGTAGCCAGCACGCGTTTTCCACACCTAAACATCCACAAAGGAACTTGGACTTCTCCAGATCAATTAACCGTCAACCAGATTGACCACATCGCGATCGACGCCAGGCACGCTTCCAGCATCATGGATCTGCGAACTTTCCGAGGAGCTATCTGGAAGAAGGTACAACATCGAACGGCTATAATCGCCAGAGATCGCCAAATCCTTTTCCGACCGAGTTACAAGTAACTTCTCTAGAAGTTCTCTGCCGCCAACACAATGTATCGAAAACCAGTGGCAACATTGCCAAGATGCAACCAGAGAAGCCGTCCCTGATGTGCTGAGTTTTAGACAGCCACCAATAAGGAACCCCTGGTTTAATGAGGAATGTCGGCAGGAAAATGCAGCCAAACAACAGGCACGCAAACTGGCGCTGCATAAAAGGCCGAGAGCTGCTCATGAACTCTGTGAGCAGAAGAGTATTGCTTGCACGATAATGAAAAAAGGAGACCCTATAAACTGCACCAACTGTAGAGAAATCAGTCTACTTAACATCGCCTATAAAATCTTCTCTGCCGTAATATGTGAACGTCTAAAGCCCATCGTCAACAACCTGATAGGTCCTTATCAGTGTGTTTTTAGACCAGGAAAGTCCACAGTTGATAAAATATTCACATCACGGCAGATCCTGGAGAACAAAAGAACACCAAATCGACACCCACCATCTTTTCATCGATTTCAAGACCGCATATGACAGCATCTACAGGGACGAGCTGTATAGAGCTATGTATGTCTAGTTTTGGCATCCAATGGGGCTTTTGTGAGTATTGAGGCAGAGGCGGCAAAAATGGGTTTAACGGTTAATGAGGGCAAAATAAAGTACATGCTGTCGTCAAGAAAGGACCCACAACACCGACGTCTTGATTAAAACGTCACCATCGACAAACATAACTTTGAGGAAATCAAGGACTTCGTCTACCTAGGCTCCGCAGTAAACGGAGAAAACAACACCAGCTCTGTGATCAAACGCAGAATAACTCTTGCTTATCGCTGTTTCTTTGGACTATTGAGTGGTGAAATCCTCTCTCGAGGGACCAAAGTGTTGCTATATAAGACCCTTATCATCCCCGTCCTGCTATACGGTGCAGAAGCATAGACTATGCCAAAAGCGGATGAAAGCACCTTATGTCGCTTCGAGAGAAAAGTTCTTCGTGTGATCTACGGTCCCGTATGGCTGACTTAGCCAAAAGGATAAAAGTCCAACGATTGAGGTATCTGGGTCAAGTAGAGTATTTTAAATGCTCCGACTCGGTAAGGCTTCGAATATACCCCTACAAAACTGTGCAGACAGGGAATGTCCTTAAGCAGGTGGTGCTCACAAAAGAAATGTAAACTCACTCAACTTGGAGTGAGTAACTGGAGACATCAAGCTAGCTACCGAGATGAAGAAGTATTATATGATTCTGAAAATTTCATGAAACATTCGTTAATCGTTTCGAAGAAATTGAATACTGCTGGAATGTGGAATTTTGTTCTTTCTGAAAAATTTATTTTAATCGTTTTTTCCAGAAAATGAGATATACAACAATTTCCAGTAAACACGAGTAGAATACATTTTTTACCGAAGGTTTATGTCATTTAAAGCCCAACATTCTTCTTGCTTTGTCGGAATCTCCTGTAGACAGTGATTGACCTCATTATTGACTGAAGGGCTTGTTAAAAACAAATAAGTATTGTTACATAAAATACACAATTATATTTTCTGAGCTTTGATGTATACCTACCTTCATTCGTTTGTGTCTTCAAAAATTATATTCAACATTCAAAAATACTAAAAGTGTCATCAGAGGTGACGTTGATGATGTACCTTACCTATACTGTTACTGAGACAGAGTCTTATTATATTTTTCCAGACAGAGCTTTTTGTATTCTAGACAGGTTAAGCCTATTACAAAAGTTGAGTATATGCATTGTGTAATGTGTTTTCTTCATTTTTTTTAAATCACAATAGAAATAAAAATAAGATTACAATAGGCTTTTGTATTTTCATGCGTTAGGGAAATAATAATATTATGTTCTTTTTCAACACAAAACAAAAAGATGGCAGTTCAACGTGTGCTTAAAAGGATGTGTTTTAGTCTATTTACTAAGTAGATTTTCACACACATATGTTTATCCTGTTGGTAGTAAAACACATTTTATGTCAAGCAAAAATATAATGGAAAATAATATTTAGGACATAAATTTGAAACAAAAACAAAATATATCATCTTTAAAAGACACATTTTTGTATTTCTGGTAAGAAAAAAAAAATATTGAGACACATCTTACATCGGATTATTGAATCAAAGATTCTTTTCTATCCAAAGCAAAATGAGGATTTTCTCAGCTGTTTTATTAATAATAAAATCATTGGTGTTAACTTCAAATATGTATTTGCCAGCATTTGTGTGATTTAAGTAAAATACAAAACAAACCCTTTGAAAGTTGACAGCCAACAGCTTAGTGGTAAAAATAAATTATTATTATCTACGATAAAAATAAATTGGGTGGCGCAACAGTCCGTTGAGAACTAGGGCCTAGTGACTTACAGCTCTCAACCATTCCTGTATGCGAGTACTGTTGTCAGTAATGGAAGGGACCTACAGTTTAATGCCGAATCCGAACGGCTAGTTTGAGAAAGCACTTTTTCATGACAAGAATTACTCTTGGAGAATTTGTCAATTCCTCGCAAGAGGCAGTATCCGTGAAAAGACTTTAGATGGCACAGGTAGGGATCGAACCCCAGACCTCTGGCATGACAGTCCAACGCACTTATCATCATGCCACGGGTACTACAATCTACGATAATGAGACATTTTTCTAGCTTAAAAATATTTTAATAATATTATTAATTTTTTACGAATAAACTATATTTGAGACAAAAAGAGGGAAATACGTAAAAAATACAAACAAGAAACGGGTTGACTTTAACAGCCCGTGGTAGACATATTATTTTTTTTTATAGGGCTTAAGTAAGGGCGGGTAGATGATGAAAATGTCAATTGTGGCGTGTTTGTTGTGGAGCACGAAGCGCGCCGTCCTGCTGGAACCACATATCGTCTGGGTCCATAATTTTCAGTTCGGACCATGAGAAATTAGTTATCATCGTTATGTAGCGCTTATTGCTGACGTTGACCGCCTCACTTACGCCATGTCGTTTTAAAAAAAGTATTACGCAGCGCACCGGCCCAAAAACCCAACCAAACGGGAGGTTTTTGAGGATGCTTTATCACCTTGTGAACTTCGCGTGGGGTGGTGTCGTCCCATATAAGGTAGTTTTGCTTGTTACCACAGCTATTCATCCAAAAATATGCCTCTTTACCAAAATAGGGGTAATCTTCCAAACGACTCGAAAGCCCAGTCAGCGAAGAGACGACTTTGTCTATGGTCATGAGCTTTGAGTTCTTGGGTCAGTTGGATCTTGTCACCAAATCCAAGTAAGTAAATCCAAGTCCCCGACAAGTTCAAGTTTGCAAAAGGCCGAGTTCTTGTGCACGTCCGGGAATAGACTGCCCTGGGTTCTGCTGTACACTTCCACGGACGCGGCGATGTTTTTTGCCGGCAATCGGCTGATTGTTTACTCAACCGGTAGTCTTTAATTTCGCCACCAAACTTTAAAAAGCTGACTGTGAGTGTCTAAAGTTAAATCATTTTTGACATTTGGCATACACAAAATAATTGACAGACTGATGTCACCAAAACAAAATGGATACCACAGGGTGGAAAAATCTAACCACGCAAATTTAAAAACCCCTTACATTCTGTCAAAATATTTTGTTCTTATCATGCACTAAATACAATGGTGCCAACTTATAGTGCAACAAAAAAAACCGTGCAAATGATGAAACTTAATTATCAAAATGGGTGATGTCTAGAGGCGAAAATGTGTAATTTGCAGCCTTTTTAACTGGTACATGCACATTTTCGTCCTTCCTAGTAGATTTTTTTTTGAAAAATAAGCGCACATTCAAGGGGATATTACTACCCTTTATTATGTAGACACAGTGTAAGCACTAGGAAAGGAAGAGAGGGGTTAAAAGAAGGTGCCGGTGCACATTAGTTTTGGATTCCTGAATATTGCAATAGATGGGAAAGACAGAGCGTGGCAAGCATTCCACATTCGCATAGTGTACGGTTGCAGATCGAATCTCTGTACTAAGGCCGAAGTTGGGCTCGAGGGTATATTGATGAGCATTCCTAGAAGCGCGAGTATTACGATTGAACTGTTTAAGGGGAGGAATGCAACTGGCTATTTCTCTAGAGCATAAACCATTAAAAAACCGGTAAAAGAGGGTGAGAAAGAAACATTTCGACGATGTTCAAGCGACGTAAATGATCTTATTTATAATGGTAACATCACCAGTCAATCTAAATGCTCTACGTTCAATACTGTTCAAGAGGCCTAAGTAAGTTGCAGGAACACCAGCCTAGAGATAAGAGTTATATTCAAGCTTTGGACGCATATAATTCAGATCAGAGGGGGAGAAACACTTTTTGCATCGCCTTAAAAAACCCAAACATCTTGCGGCATTTTGGGCAACATCGCGTATGTGATCGTTCCACAAAAGGTAGTTGGTGGTACACATACCGAGAATATCGAGATGTTCAATCTCCTCGAAGCAAGTGCCATCTATGGATAATGGCAAGGGGGGTATATCTAGGTTTAACGATACAAATCAACATTGGGTTTTTGAAGCATTAAATTAGACGTGGTTTCTAATTCCCCATTGTACAATACTGTTTAGGTCGGAATTTAACGAGTTTATCATATTTTTTACTTGCAGTTCCACATCCGAAGAAGAGGGGCGTGAATCTGAAAACGAATATGGAAAACTAAGAGTTCAATCGTCAGCGAAACAATGTATTTTATTAGAAGTCGCACACAAGAGATCATTACTAAAAATGAGAAAGAGTGTTGGATATAAAACAGAGCCCTGGGGCACACCAGCATTTATTTTGTGGTTTTCAGACTTAAATTCATCTAATACCACTTGTATTGAATGATTGGAAAGGTAATTACTAATCCAATGAATCCATTTTCGATAAGAGAACCTGATGCCAAACCCTATCAAATGCTTTTGAAATATCAAGTGCAATAACCTTACTTTCTCCAAAACTATGTAAAGATTTTTTCCACTGTTCGGTGATATAAACTATGAGATCACCAGTGGACCTATTGCTACGAAAGCCGTATTGTCAGTCATTAAGAAGCTTTCGATCTTCGAGATATTTCTTCAGCTGATAATTAGTCAGCGTTTCCATGACCTTTGAAAGAAGAGACGTAA